>NC_058416.1:45137338-45284342 GCF_002201575.2 Neomonachus schauinslandi
GTCCAGAGACAATGGGTGTAGGAAATGAGGTGAAGGAGAGCACAGAGCAAAAGAAGCCAGGTAGCCTGGTTTATAGAAGACTGATGTATGATTGATTGATCCTGTAGGAGATTGGTGCTGTTTTGGTGGCCATCTTGTTTCTTGCTGAGACTTGCCACAGTCCATGGTCCCCACAACCCACACCCTGTGTGGGGGTGGGAATAAAGACGTAACTACTTGTTAGGTTGTAGTCAGGAGGATGTTTCTTGCTGAATTCACATTTAGCTCATCAGGACCTGTTGTTAACTGAACTGTAAGGGTAGTGCTAATGCATGTTAGCAAGTTAGGAGTTTTGTGACTTTTTATGGTGGTACTGTTAATGTTAATTAGAATTTTGACTTAACTTCTCCATGTAACACTTGAGCCTAAGGCCAAAGAAGCACTTGAGCAGCAATGTAATTACTGTTAACTTGACATTTGGGTTTTTGTATATGGCCATTTAGAGTAATTATATTTTTTATAAACCAGAGATTTTTAACTAGTTATGACCTACGTTGTCCAGAACATTGTAGAGCTTCCAAAACAGCTCTCTTAGAAAGAGTTCTAGTTAGGTGTAGAAGAAATTGAAGTCCAGGTACTTTGTTTCCTTTATGTAATAAGCTCCTTAATAGAGCTTAGCCAGCTTTTTTATGCACACAAATTGGTATCTAGGCTTTTAATTTCCTATTTTAGTTTTGTTTTTTAATATTTTCTTTTTTTTTTTAAGATTTTATTTATTTGACAGAGAGAGACAGCGAGAGATGGAACACAAGCAGGGGGAGTGGGAGAGAGAGAAGCAGGCTTCCCGCTGAGCAGGGAGCCCAGTGCTGGGCTCGATCCCAGGATCCTGGGACCTGAGCCGAAGGCAGATGCTTAACGACTGAGCCACCCAGGCGCCCCATTTTTTAATATTTTCTAATCTAAGTTGTAGAGCTACTTACATGTTCCTTTATCTTGGTCAAATAACCATAGTTTCACGTTCCTTTTTAAAAACATTTAACTGATTTTTAAAAAATTCGATAATAATAAATCTGTGGTACCAAAGTCAAAAGGTACCGAAGGGTATATGGCCCCTGCCTCCAGACTTTGTTCCAGAGAGTTATTGGTTCTAGTTATCCTTCAAGAGATATTCTCTGTATCCAGAACATATGCATAACACTCTTTTTTCTTTTGTCTTATTCTTTAAAAAAAAACCACAAGTTGTAGTATACATTATGTAGTATTATATATAATATTTTTTCTCTCTTAAAGATAGATCTTAGAGACCATGAGTATATATATATTTTGGAGACCACTCAGTACATAAAGAGCTGCCTCATGCTTTGGTGACTGTATTTTATTCTTTGTCGTGGGTGCCCCTGATTTATTTGACAGTTCGTTATGATGGAAATACAGGTTATTTCTAGTCTTCTGGTATTAAAAGTTATGCTTCTGTGAATATGCCTGTAAGATAAAAGTAAATTAGTAAATAAATAAACACACATATACAGTTTTGCATTCATGCACTTGTACACACAAAGACCTGTATATTTATAGAACTGCAGTTGTTGGGTTAAAGGTATATGCATTTTAAAATATGGTAGTTATTGCAAAATTGCTCTATATAAAAATAGTGCTTATTTATATATTTATATACCTTAACAATGTGTGAAATTACTTCATAGATCAAAACTTTGGGTCTTTGGAATCTGAAAGATGAAAAAAGGGTCTCATAGTTTTAATTGGCCTTTTCATTGTAAGTGAAGCAAGCAGTTGTCTCATGTTTATGTCTCTTTGGTAGTTGTTGTGTGAACTGATTATTCATGTCCCTTGCCATTTCTTTTATTGCTGGTGGTCTTTTACTTACTTTATATGTTAAGTAATTAGTTCATTCTGTGATAGGTCTTGTTAATAATTTTTTCCCAGTTTTTCTTTTTATTATTTGGTTTAGTTTGGTCTGGTTTGGTCATATTTAAATTTTTTATTTTCATGTAGTCTAGTTTATCAGTCTTTTATGGCTCTAGGTTTTCTGGCATATAAGAAGGCCTTTCCACTTCAAGATTATTTTAAAAGTTCTCCTTTTTGAAATTCTCCTTTAAGATTTTTTTTCCTTTTTCTTTTTTCTTTTGTAATGTTTAATTTTTTTATTTATCTGGAACTATTTTTGGTAGAAGGAATGTGGTGTAGGCCGTTTTCCAGATGGCTACTCAGTGGTCACACTATTTATTGAATTGTCTTTCTTTTGCCTACTGATATTTAATTTCGGCACTGTTACAAAATTAGAAATTTGAGTGTGTTTTTAGAGTCAACTGTGGGCCCCTTGATCTGTTAATTCATTTGTGTGCTAATACTACACACTTTTAATTACTCCAGCTTTATATGTTTTGCTCTCTTATAAAGCTAGTTCTTCATCATTGCTTTTCTTTTTCAGAATGTTGCTGGCTTCTAAAAGCATCAGTTCCTTAATCTATAAAATGGGAATAGCATCTGCCTCACAGTATTTGCTGTCATTCATGTAAAGCATTTACTTTGTTTGCTAGTGATTAAATCCTCAAGTTATTGTTTGGTATTATTATTATGGTATGCAAAAAAAATAAAAAGCTTAAGTACTTTTTAATAGATCATCTGTTTAACTTTCATATTTGGTTCTGACCACTTTTCTTCAAAGGGCCTAACCATATGCCTATTCAGGGACCTGGACCCAATCAACTCAATATGACAAACAGTTCCATGAACATGCCTTCAAGTAGCCATGGAGCCATGGGAGGTTACAACCATTCGGCACCATCATCACAGAGCATGCCCGTACAGAGCCAGATGACGATGAGTCAAGGGCAACCGATAGGAAGCTATGGCCCCAGACCAAATATGAACATGCAACCAAACCAAGGTAAATAAGCTTGATGTCATTCTTTTTTTTAAAGTTTTTTTTTTTTTTAATTAAAGATTTTATTTGAGAGAGACAGAGAAAGCATGAGCAGGGGGAGGGGCAGAGGGACAAGCCGACTCCCTGCTGGGCAGAGAGCCCCACACACGGGGCTCCAGGTGGGGCTCCAGGCAGGCCTTGATCCCAGGACCCTGAGATCATGGACGCAGCTGAAGTCAAACGCTTAACTGACTGAGCCACCCTGGTGCCCCTGATGTCATTCATTTTTTTTTTTTTTAATATTTTATTTATTTATTTGAGAGAGGGAGCATGGTGAAGGGGGGAGCAAGCAGACTTCCAGCTCAGCAGGGAGCCGGACTCCGGCTGATCCCAGGGCCCTGGGATCCTGACTTGAGCCAAAGGCAGATGTTTAACCAACTGAGCCATCCAGGCGCTACAGCCCCTGATGTCATTCTTGACTAGTAAATGAAACTTTTTTTTCAAGTTGGTAGCTGATTCATGAAAATAAAAGTTTGAAGTGAGTCGTAATCATAGCCATAGAAAAGGAACATTGAGTTTGAAACTAGCTTAAAATAATTTTTTTTTTTTTTACATTTAGAAGTTTGCTTAATTAAGCTTTTAAAGCTTATTTATCTTTATGTCTTTTGGACAGTTTATTTGAGATTCTTGGATTTTTATTTAAGAAAAATTTTTTTTCAAGGTAATAAATGAATAACCAAACATTTGATTTAGAGCTAGAAAGTTGAGAAAATAATTTTATCTTTGCAAGTACAACCCCTTAAAAAACCTTTACTCTGTGGTTTATGTTACTTCTTAAGGATATATTAATTCATATGAATTTCCCTTGATTTTTCTGAATCTTTTCTGATGTTGTATTTCAGCATTAAGAGGTAATTTTAACATAATTTGTTTATTAGAGTGTTTGGTGGAGATGCTGCTATATTCTTCTATTCTTAGAATGGGGTGAAGTCTATTAAAGTTTATTACCAATCTCAGAGAATGAAATTATCATCATGTTTCTTTTTTAAGTATGCTTGTGAATAATAACTAAAAACCAGTAAGTGGCGCTCTGTTCTGCTAATTGCCCTTTAAAACATTTGGCATATTGCCAGCCTAAAGCTATTTCAATTACAAAATGTGAGGTTAATGCAATAAAATTTTCTAGATTTTGATTTTGAAAAACAAATCACTAAAGTACACCCAGGTAAAAGAAGTTAAGGTTAATTTGTTGATAATTATTTATGATGAAATAATATATTCTAATACTGAAATAATAATACAGAATTTTTTGTAATTTTGATGAGATACACAGAAAACAAAGAGACAGTAGAATAAATTGTCAATGTAGAGTCACAAAACTGGTATTTGCTCCATTTTTTTCCTCAAAGTTGTTTAGTGCCCATGATGGATTTTTTTTTTTTTTAATTAGGGCAATTAAAGGTTCAAAATAACAGCAAGATCCAGTCAGTGCCAGGTCAGAAGGGAGTCCAGATGTTTCTCTATACAGTTTGGTTAAAAGGAGAGAGAGCAAGGAAATTGGTAATGATTCTCAAAGCAGCTACAGTAATGAGGGCACACTACTTAGAAACTATCATGAAGAAAAGAGTAGGGTGTGCACAAGAATGGAAGTTGCTGTAGAATGGGTTGATATGACATCATAAGATTTGAAGAACCAAAAAATAATGCATGCAGCAATGTATATGTAGAAAATAGTAACTTTTTGGAGAAAGGAACTGAGGACTTTTTTATAGGACTTTTTTGTTCTAAACTTAGGAACCATCTACTTTTAAAAATGTCACATTTTGTATTACTAATGTACAGTTTTTGTTTTTACTATAGTAGTTATAGTGCTTTTTGCTTTGTGTAATCTGAATTTCTTAATAGTCATTTTCTATATAATCTCTTTTCTATGTAGGGATCTGATTTAAAGAAATAAAAGTTACTTTTCAAAAAAGAATAGGATGGAAATCCTGAGGAAATTTTCAAAATTTAAAAAATCTTTTCAGGGGCACCTGGGTGGCTCAGTCGTTGAGCGTCTGCCTTCGGCTCGGGTCATGATCCCAGGGTCCTGGGATCGAGCCCCGCATCGGGCTCCCTGCTCAGCGGGAAGCCTGCTTCTCCCTCTCCCACTCCCCCTGCTTGTGCTCCTGTTGTCGTGGTTTGTCAAATGAATAAATTAAAAAATCTTAAAAAATAAAAAAAATAAAAAATAAAAAATCTCTTCAGGACAAATAAACTTTGCGGTTAAATTTTGATATTTCAGATACAAAAAACACCAAAGAAAATTATAGTTGCCAAAAAAGAGAGAAAGTTATATGAGGTTGTAGCAATATCTACTGTTTTAATCCTATGAGTTTCTTGTAAAGCTATTTTAATTTTATGGTATCTATTGGATGAAAAGTTTTAATATTCATTTCATATAAAACATTCTCTTAGGGGCACCTGGGTGGCCCAGTCGGTTGAGTTTTTTAGCCTCTGACTCTTGGTTTTAGCTCAGGTCTGATCTCAGCATTGTGAGATCAAGGCATTTCCGCCCCCAACAATTGGGCTCTGCACGCAGCACAGAGTCTGATCGTGTTTCTCTCTACCTCTTCCCTCTATGTGTGCTTTCTCTGTCTCAAATAAATAAATCTTTAAAAAAATATTTTCTTAGATAGCTTTAAAAATAAGCTACATGTTTTACATTAAAAGTTTTCTGTTCTTGGGCTCTATGCTCAGTGGGGAGTCTCTTGAGATCCTCTCTCTCTCTCTCTCTCTGTCCCTCCCCCCCAAAATAAAATAAAATTAATTAAATAAAACCTTGTTTTGATAAATAAATGGAAGTAAATCAGAGGAGACCACGTTTTAAATAGCCCTTTTTTGAGAAACACTTAGGAAACACTCAAATTCTATGAACAGAAACATTTTTGACTTACAAAAAGTTTTCTTAATGTTTGTTGAGATATTATTAGCTGTTCTTTGAGTTAAAATCAAAATATTGAAATCTTTTGGCTATCCCTATATTTCTACATACATATCTCTATATCAAGAGATACTAGAAAAACTGTTAAAGCTACTTATGATTTTTTAATAATGGGGTTAATTAGTCAAGAAAAAGAAACATTTGTGGGATTTCTTACACTAAACTGTCAAGTGACAGGAAAAATAGAAAAAGAGTAATCCAGGGCGCCTGGGTGGCTCAGATGGTTAAGCATCTGCCTTTGGCTCAGGTCATGATCCCAGGGTCCTGGGATCGAGTCCCGCATCGGGCTCCCTGCTCCTTGGGAGCCTGCTTCTCCCTCTGCCTCTCTCTCCCTCTCTCTCTCTGTCTCTCATGAATAAATAAATAAAAAATCTTAAAAAAAAAAGAAAAAGAGTAATCCAGAGAATTCTAATTTTGTTTTAAAAAAAATTAAAAGGCAATTATTTAATTATTATATTAATAGTTATTAACTATATAAGTGACATATTTGGGAGCTTTAACTGATGATTTAGTAGTTTTTTAAACAAAACATTGTATTTGTTCTGGTAGCTTTGAAGTGGCTTTCTTTTTACCCTCTGTTCCCTTTTTTTCTCTCTCAGCTTTGAAGATGAAATTAAGGGGGGAAAAGTAACTTGTCTAAAAATCTTGTTATTGTAATTTAGGAATCTGATTGAAATTAATCCAAGGATATACATTTACAATTTTGATTGTTTCAGAAAGCAAAGAGAAATAGTCTGTTAATTTATACTGTTAGCTCCAATATAATAAGGTACATTGTATACTAGTATTACAATAAAAGTATTATTTATAGGAATGAAATTGTAGAATCTTTTGAGCTTCATTAGTTCTTTAAAAGTTGGTTTTTAGCTTTTGAATTTTACTGAAAAATTAAACCAAATCAGTGCAAAGACTATTATAACAAAAACTTGCAGACCTGCCACACAAAATATATCTTTTCAAAAAGCTGCACAAAAAGTTGTTAATTAAATTTGTTAATTATATATTACTGTGTTCATGGTTATTTAAAAAAAAATTTCAGCAGTTACTTTTTTTTGAACTTAAAAAAATGCATATATGACGGCGGCATTGTAATTGGTGCCCACTTCTAGTTGATTTATAGTTTTATATGTATCTATGACTTGAGAAGACTGAAATATTTTTTAATTTAGCAACCAGATTTATTATTGTAGCACAGTATTTTTCTCTGTGTTCTTTTAGAGAGTCTACTGCTTCCAGATAAAATAAAATGAAAGGTTTAGGGAGTTTTTGTTTTGTTTCTTACACTGTTGGCCAACTGTTGTAAATGGTCAATCCAACATAAACTTTCCTGTGTTATTTTCACTATTATTCAGATAAAAGTTGAGGGATTATTACTTTGAACTTTAAGACCTATTAAAAATGAATCACCATTTTCTTACATCCATAATTGGATCTGCTTACTCCTATATACATTATAAACTTCACTAGAATTCAAATACTTGAATTCATTTGAATTACAGAAAAAAGGAGGAAGTTTATCTTTATTGTTCACACTGTTTTGTTCTAGTGCCTGCAACAATGATGGGAGGCATACAAAATATGTTTCTTCAGTGAATAGGAATTAAACCCAAATGTCATATAATAACCTGGAAAGACAGTACCTTAAATATATTTCTTTAATAAAGCAACAGGTTTTTCATTAGAGTATTAAAAGTCAAATTAGAATAGCAAGGCTTTCTGAAAATGACCAACAGTCATATTTGATAGAATCAGCATATTTTTTATTCCTAGGCATTAATGATTATAGCTTTTCTCATTTAACATCATTTTACTAATTACATACTCAAATATAAGGAGTTTTCACAAATTACTATATTTGTGTTAAAACATGTATTTCACAAGTTCCATGTGTATAATTCTTCAGACTTGGATCCAGATCTTGGCTTTGTAGATATATATGTATATATGTGAGACCTTTGACTAAATTCCTTAATAAGTAAGGTTAAGGGAAACGATGCATATTAAAATCCTGACTCAGTAATTGTTTGCATAGTTTATATGAAATTAGTTGGTCAGAATATAAAACTTTTTAAAAATAACAAAAAAGTTTGAGATAAGTTTATCAGTTTTTGTCTTTTTTAAGCACATCAACTTTATTTTTGGTTTTAGTTTTGTTTGAATAGTATTAAGAAAGTCCTGATTCATTTAGGTAGTAAGTTGCAAATGATAATGGTCTGATCTGGAGGCTTGATGTTAGAATAATGGAAAATTTTTCTTTCAATACCTTTATTATGTAAATATGGAGGGCAAAGAAATATGAAGGGCGAAGAGTATATATTATCGTAGCCAGGAGTGTTGTATTTATCATCTTATACAGTGGATTATTTTCTGGTAAGAGCTGTACCAAGCAGATGTGCTTGAGAAAAGCCTAGGACTTACTTGTGCATGTATATTGTAGTAGTATATTTCCTTGTGACTCTTTGTTTTCAGTATTTACAGATCTACCTCATTTTAAAAATAGCATTCATTATATAGGTCTAGCATAATTTATTTAACAAAACCATATCCCCTTTTGATAATGCTTCTAGTCTTTTATTATTATAACTACTTCTGGGACAAACATTTTTGTGTATATATTGGAGTACTTACACAAGAATCTTGTAGAATAAATTTTAGAAATGAAATTGCTAGGTAAAATATATAAATACTTAAAATTTATGAGAGACACAGATATTCAGACCGTAGCATTTGCTATTTGCATTTTTTTCTGTGAATTGCCTGTTTGTGTTCTATTTTCTGTGGTTTGTCTGTTTATTATTAATTTGAAGGAGTTCTTTTTGGATTAAGGCTGTTTGTCCTTTATTTAGTGTATGTGAAAACATTTTGTGAGTTTTAGGAGAATAGGAATTTAACTTTTTAAAATGGCTTATTCTTGTAGTAGTATTCTGAAATGGTAATGTTACTTTTGTAGTTATTTATTAATTATGTCAGGTCTTTCATTCAACATTTGTTAAATTATGGCCCAGATAGACTTCTGTAATAATTATTGATAAAATACTTTGGAGGACTCAGCATGTTTACTGGTATATTAAAACATCTGAAAAGTTTTATAGTAAAGGAACTGATTTGCTTTTGGTTAACACAAGTGTATTACAAGTATAACTTAAGTGGTAATACAAGTATTTTGGGGAGGGTGCATATAAAAAATATGAACTAATATTCAGTGAGTGCCAGGTACTGTGATAAAGTACTTTATGTGTCTTCTTTAGTTTAATCCTCACAACATCTTCCAGGTAGTAGTACTATTATTATCTTCATCCCAAGGGTGAGAAAACACATCCCTTAGAAATATGGGCAGGGCTTGTTTGTACAGTTTTGGTATGCATGAATTTCAGTTACCACAATTCAGTTAAATGACACCTTTTCCCCAACAACATGGTTCACATTTTAGTTATGGTATCTGAACTGTGAGTCCTTACATGAAGTACAAACTTAGCTTCTATCTCTTCAGTTTATGAGTGACTGCATAAATAAGAGATGACTATCGTGATCAGTGACTATTCATGTCACTTTTAGATGCTGTCAGTGATGGGTCACTGTGTAGCTATCATTTTATGCACGCACAGCAGAATATGTAATTGTGTTGCTTCCTTGGCTCCCAGTTATAAACCTTTGTGATATTTTACAACAGATAAAAGCGTAGCAGGAAAATGCGAAGTAATACTGCTGGAAATGAAATCCAAATCCTTTGTAAATAGAGTTAGAGAAGAAATTGCTGACTGGGGGAATGTTGACACTGCTGCCATTTGAGAGACTAGATGTGCACTGCAGGTACTTAGTGAAGGTGAACTCACTGACATAACATAGGAAAACTAGTTGTGATGAAAAGAACGAAGATGTCCCAGAGAAAGTAAGACTGGCAAAATACTTCATATTGAAATTCTTGGAGATATTTCATGACATTGAAAGTACAAAGGATAAAATGTTGGAAGCTGATCCATACTTAGAAAGGAAGATGACAAGTGGCCAAGCTGTAGAAAAAAATGCTAGCTCTGAGCCAACTGCAAAGTTACAGGGAATGGTTCCTAAGATTGGCCTCACTTCTGACACCAATTACAAGTTCTAAGGTTCCCCAAAGCACCCTCAGGGTCAGTAATTTATTGGAAGGACTCAAAGAGCTCACTGAAAACTGTTACACTCACAGTTATGATTTATTACAGTGAAAGGATACATCAGCCAAGGGAAAAAATGCAGAGAAAAGTCCAGAAGAGATACCACAAGTGGAGTATCTCTCTTCATGGGAGTCAGGATGCTCTCCTGGTCCCAGTGTGTGACAGTATGCACAGAATGTTGCCAACCAGGGGAGTTCACCTGAGCCTCAGTGGTCAGAGTTTACACTGGCGCTCCATTATGTAAGCTTTGATTGATTTCCAAGTTATTAATCTTAGTCTATAGTATGTAGTCCTGGGCATGACCCGAAGCCCCCACCCAGGTTCAGGAGCTGTAGGAATCCCCAATTTAATAAATATAGTAAATCTTCAATATGAAAAAACACTACAGTACTATTTTTCTCCTTTCAAGTACAACATAGAAAATTTACAAATGAAGAAATTATTTCAAATATTATATTCCGTGGAAATGTCATGCTTGACTAGTGGATTTGAATGTGTGAGAATTGTATGTACACTAATCTCTCTTCACTGTTAAAATTGGTAAATCTATGTAATATGGCCAATATTGCAGGTTTGTGTTAGTTGCAGTTTTAGGTTTATACAGTCATTACATTATAGTTCAGGTTAGATAATTTTGTTTATAATTTGATCGTTGCTGTCCTGGATGAGTTTTTCAAGGTTGTAATTTCTTCCCCAGTGATGACGTTTTTTCTGGTTATAAAAATAACTAATATTTAATATGAAATATCTGGAAAATACAGAAAGGAATAAAGCATAAAAGTCACTTATAATCTTACTCTACAAGCTTTAAGTTACTCTGCAGACAAGCTACAGTCCACTTAGGTATAGTAAGTAGGCTGTACTTAGGCTCTTTGTAGCAGAAGTTTGAGTACTTGTAATTACATAATTATTTGTAATATGCCTTTAATTATTTTTCCCTAGACTCTAAGTTCTATGAAGTCAGGGACTGCATCTTGTTCACTACTGTATCCTATTTGTTGACTGATAGATTAGCTAGATTTCCTCATGCCATAACAAATTAGAAAACTAACATTCTTCTCTATGCTTTGTCATCCATCAACTGTTATTCCAGGAATGAACCAAAGAAAGAACTGTCAGTTACTGTCAGATAAAACAGATGATCATCAGTTTTGCCAAAACCTTTTGGGTTTAGGGGACAAAATTCAGATGATTTTCTTCAATAGATTATAAACTCAGTTTCATTATGATACTTTTTTTTTTAAAGATTTATTAATTTGAGAGAGAGACAGAGCTCTGCGCGTTCATATGGGAGGAGAGGCAGAGGGAAGAGGGGGAGGGGCAAAGGGAGAGGGAGAATTCTCAAGCAGACTCTCTGCTGAGCATGGAGCCAGATACAGGGCTTGATCCCACCACCCTGAGATCATGACCTAAGCCACAATCAAGAGTCACATGCTTAACCGACTGATCCACCCAGGTGCCCCATTATACATTTTAAAAAACGTTTAATTTTGAAATAATTACAGGTTTACAGGAAGTTACAAAGGTAATACAGAGAGATGCTATGTGTCTTCCCCCCAGTCATCTCTAATCCCTTAGCTACTGTTACTCTTTCATTTTTATAATTGTCATTTTCAAAATGTTATATAAATAGAATCGTGCAGTATGAGACCTTTTGAGATTGACTTGTTTTACTCCACATAATTAATATTTGTTCCAGGTTATTGCATGTTATCAGTTGTTCATTTGTTTGTATTGTAGAGTTGCTTAACCATTCACCAATTGGGGGGACATTTTACTTTCCAGTTTTTGGCTTTTTCAAGTAAAGGTGCTGTGAACATTGTGTACAATTTTGTGTTTTTATTTGGACAAAAGTTTTCCCATTTTTGTTTCTGTTTTTTGTTTTAAGTAAACTCTTACCCAGTGTGGGGCTTGAAGTCATAACACCGAGATCAAGAGTTGCATGCTGCACTGACTGAACCAGCCAGGCACCCCTTTGTTCTTTTTTTTTTTTAAGATTTTTTTTTTTGGAAGATTTTTTTTTTTTTTTTTGGGGGGGAGAGGGGGGGAGGGGGGGGGGGAAGGCGGGGGGGGGGGGGGGGGGGGGGGGAAGGGAGAGAGAAGCAGAGTCTGCGCTGAGCGGGGAGCCTGAGACAGGCTCAGTGCCATGGTCCTGAGATCATGACCTGAGCTGAAATCAAGAGTTGGGTGCTTGGGCGCCTGGGTGGCTCAGTTGGTTAAGCGACTTTCGGCTCAGGTCATGATCCTGGAGTCCCTGGATCGAGTCCCGCATCGGGCTCCCTGCTCGGCAGGGAGTCTGCTTCTCCCTCTGACCCTCCCCCCTCTCATGTGCTCTCTCTCATTCTCTCTTTCTCAAATAAATAAAATCTTTAAAAAAAAAAAGAGTTGGGTGCTTAACCAAATGAACCACCCAGCCGTCCCACTTTTTTTTTTTTTTTTTCATTTTCATTTTTTGGGGGATAAATACCAGGAGTGCAGTTGCGGGGTTATATGATAAGTGTACGTTTAGTTTTTTTTAGAAACTGCCAAAGAGATTACTCAAGTATCTGTACCATTTTACGTTCTCACCAGCAATGTATGAGAGATCTGCTTTCTCCAAATCCTTGTCAACATTTGGTATTGTCAGTATATTTTGTTTAATCTTAGCTGGTCTAAAAATACATAGTGATAAATCACTGTGGTCTTATTTTGCATTTCCCTGATGGCTGCTGATGCTGAACATCTTTTCATGCGCTTACTTGCCATCTGTATATCCTCTTGAGTGAAATGTCTCTTTGTGTCTTTTGCCCATTTTCTAGTTGGATTGTTTGGTTTTTTACTGTTGAGTTTTGAGAATTCTTTATATATTCTTGTAGGATTAATTTTTAAATTTTCTCCCAATACTTGATTATGTAAAATTCAGACATACAGGATACTTGAAGGATGGTACCTGTATAGTTCCCACCTTCATTCTACAGTTAGTACTTTACTAAATTTGTTTATTATGTGTCTGTCTGTGGGTGCCTGGTTGGCATCTGCCCTCAGGTCATGGTCCTAGGGTCCTGGGATTGAGTATCCCCCCATCGGGCTCCTTGCTCAGCGAGGAGCCTGCTTCTCCCTCTCCCTCTGCCTGCCACTCTCACTGCTTGTGCTCTCTCTCTCAAATAAGTAAATAAAATCTTTAAATAAAAAATCTGTTCATCTACTAATCCATCAATGCATCATATTTTTCAAAATACATTTCAGAGTAATTTGCAGATATCAGTATACTTTACCCATTAGCACCTTAGTCTGTATATCATTAGGGCTTAACATTTTAAAATTTTATTTTTTTAAATATTTTTTTCTTTAGGTAACATTACATACAATGAAATGGGTAGATCTTAAATGTGTCATTTGATGAGTTTTGATATATTTATAACAAACCCCTTTGGATTCATTTTATAGCTAACATCGTAAGTACCCTCTGGGATACAGTTCTATTCCAATTTAAACATTTTATATGAACCATAATCTAGCTTCTTTTAAGCTAAAAGTGGATGATTGGTTATTCTTTCTCTTAGAATTCTATTTCAGTGTGTGGTCCTGAGACTACGGGGATCAGAATCATCTGGGGTAGTTGTTAAAAAAAGATTTGTGTGCCCCATCCTATACCTGCTAAACCAGAATCACTAGGGGTAAATTTTTTTTTTTTTTTAAAGATTTTATTTATTTGAGAGAGAGAGAATGAGAGACAGAGAGCATGAGAGGGAGGAGGGTCAGAGGGAGAAGCAGACTCCCTGCCGAGCAGGGAGCCCGATGCGGGACTCGATCCTGGGACTCCAGGATCATGACCTGAGCCGAAGGCAGTCGCTTAACCAACTGAGCCACCCAGGTGCCCCACTAGGGGTAAATTTTACAAATTAAATTTTAACAAATATTCTAAGTCATTCTTATACACAGTCCATTCCCTCAGAATTATTCTGGGGAGGATAATCTCTTCAGTGCCAGATGGTTTTAAGTTCCCAGCTTTCCTGCTTAGTGACACAAAGCTGTGTGTTCTAATGTAGCCCATCTCCATGGCTTTCTACTTGGGCTTTTGGAGTTCCTTTCAGTTGATTACTATAGATATTTAGCAGTGACTGTTTTCCTGTACAGTATAGTTGAAACTATGTAAGAGGTCTAACTGTAAGAAATTGCTCAATCTTTTATTTTTCGGGATTTATTAAACAATACATCCCTTTTCTAAAAATTTTCAGTCACCAGAAAGCTAAATACATAATCTAATTCCCAGACTAGTTTGTAGAGATCCCTATGATTTAAGATTATGCTCTTGAGAATCCAGGATTTCTTGACGCAACATTGTTGACATTTTGAGCTGCATAATTTATTGTGGGGGCCTGTCTGGTGCCTTGTGAGATAATTAGCAGTATATCTGTCTGGTACCCACTAGGTGGCAGTAGCACCACCACTCATATCAGTTGTGACCACCAAAAATGTCTTTAGAATTGGCTAAAATGTCTCCTGGGGACAGAATCAAACAAGGTCGAAAATCACAGCTTTAAGAAATGGTTAATATGGGGTGCCTGGGTGGCCCAGTCGTTAAGCGTCTGCCTTCGGCTCAGGTCATGATCCCAGGGTCCTGGGATCGAGCCCCGCATCGGGTTCCCTGCTCGGCGGGAAGCCTGCTTCTCCCTCTCCCACTCCCCCTGCTTTTGTTCCCTCTCTTGCTGTCTCTCTCTCTGTCAAATAAATAAATAAAATCTTAAGGGAAAAAAAAGCAATGGTTAATATAAGAAACTATGTATAAGGATAGTTTGTGTTACTGAAGAAACTACAACGAAAGTTACTGGTACTAGTATGTTTTAATACTTTTTAATACTTAAATGAAAATTTATCTAAAAATTTCATGTTAATGAAAAAGTTTGTATCTCTTAATGAACTGTCCTTTTTACTAGCTGCTTCTGTTTTTTTCATTGGCTGCTGGGAAACAGCTAAGTTTGCATTAGTTACAGTGATTTTACTAAGTTTCTGGATTTTCTTGGTGGTTCTTTTATCCTTGATATTGTATCTAAATGCCTTATTATGAACTCTTGATGAGGACAGATGTACACTTTAGGTAAGTAAAAAATCATATTCGTTTTATTTAAAATTTTTTTAAATTTAAAAATTAGTTTTTATTTATTTTTAAAGATTTTATTTATTTATTTGTCAGAGAGACACAGAGAGAGAGAGAGAGAGAGCTCTACTGAGCAGGGAGCCTGATGTGGGGCTCGATCCCAGGACCCTGGGATCATGACCTGAGTCGAAGGCAGATGCTTAACTGACTGAACCACTCAGGTGCCCCAATCCTATTCATTTTAAATGGCTATTTAATAGATAGTGGGTTAGCAAATTGCATTTGCTAGAATAGAGGGATTTTTTTCCTTGCAAATAAAATATTGGTAGTACTTTCAAATGAGAGCTAAAAATGGTTTCGTTTGAGATTAAAACGTTAAGGAACAGTAGTAAAATGGGAGTAGTAGATGGTGAAATATGAATTGGAAATTAGGCTTGGAGGGTATTAGGCAGTTTCATAGTCTAATTCTTATATAGATATAGGTGGGATGAAGAAATTTGCATTTTAGGATTTTTATTTTACAGTATATTAGTACATATTATATACTATATTAGTATATTATTCATATAGAAGCATTATTATCACTATTATAGTGTGTGTGTGTATATATATGTATATATTATTGATAGTGTATATTATAAGTAATGTTACATAGAACTGTTATCCTGGAGGTACTACATGGGAGAGGTATGATTTGACTTTGGAGAGGAGATACACATAGTGGTTATGAACATGGCTCTACAGTTGTCATTTACTAGCTGTGCAGCTCTAGGTAAGATTCTTAATGCTTGTACACCTTAAATTAAATTTTCTTACCTGTAAAGTTTATGATAGTATTACCTGTTTTCATAGGATTTGGGAGAATACATAGTAGACAGAAAGCTCTTAACTTAGTACCTGGCCTCTACTAAGTTCTCATTAACTGTTAGCTGTCATTTTAACCTTTATTTAAAGTAATTCATAGATTAGTGATACGTTTTGTAAAGCTTTAGTGTATTGCTTCGCATTTGAAGATGTATGAATAAATATGTGTATGTATGTATACAGAATTAAAAATATTATATAACTCTAAATTTTTCACAGATTAATTAAAACTTAATGTTATCTTTTTAGTTGAGTCTCAAAATATTCTTTTTTTGACCAGTAACTTA
Organism: Neomonachus schauinslandi; assembly: GCF_002201575.2. NCBI lineage: Eukaryota > Metazoa > Chordata > Mammalia > Carnivora > Phocidae > Neomonachus > Neomonachus schauinslandi. Next base: position 45,153,564 of record NC_058416.1, read on the forward strand.
AGATACAGCTAAGTATTAACCATCTCACGGGAGCAAAGAAGTCCAGTAATATAAGACATGGTGACTTGGGAATATTTTACATATATTTAAGACATAGGACATTGTTTCTATAGAGTATCTGTTAGGTATAAAACTCACAATGGAAAGAAGTAATGTTGTGATGAACATTTGTTATATGTCCTTTGGAAACACTTTCATAAAATGTAGACAATTAAGACATTAAGATCTTTGTGTATGTAATATCACACTTTGTAGTGCATCTTAGCATAAAAATGATTTATGTAAAAGATGAAGAATAACTTTTAAGCCATATAGTAGTGAGTTATGTCCTTGTTTACAGAAAATGGTTATAATAGACTCATTTTGTAGTCCTCCCTCTGTAGTACAGACTTTTAGAACTTATTTTGGGGTAACCTTTTGAGATTCAGCTCTCATTTCCGTTAGTGTCTCAAGGGATAATAGACATTTGCCAGTGTAGCATATTTCATTGTCATAAGGAAAATAATATTATTCTTAAACAATCAGAGTTGAAGTAGTAATTTTTTTTTTTTTTTTTAAGGGGTAAGGCTTCAAGGAAAAAGATGAAAAACATCATGTGTTAGCAGTGCTATCCTTCTCCATTCTCTGTGGTTTTAGGCTTGATCCTGACTGATGTTGTGGATCCTCAGAGGGAGGGAAGTGACAGAGAATAAAAGAAGGGTGGTAATTGAGCTCTTTGGGATTGAAACTGCTGACAGTCCCAAAAGATAAAGCACAAGTGGCATGTTTTTTTCTATCTAGGGCTTAAGCTAGAATTACTTTTCTTCTTTAGAGCAAAGCTTAGAATTTTTTTGTTATTGTATCCTTTTGGATTTCCCCCACTAGTATGTTTTTACTTTCTTCCTCCTTTATTTTAAATTTTGGTTCCAATGCATATTATATGCATTAGTTTTGTAGTTAACCTTCTGTAAGACAAGACGTCTTTAATCAGTGTTGGAGAAGAGAATCAAGGCAAAACCTTCATCTACTGAAAATGAATTATAGAAATGTCTAATCGTGCTGCCTATTAAATTATACATGCTAGTATTCAATACTTTATTATATACAAAATATATTTTAAAAATTGTAAGCTCAATTAAATTGGTTTTTAAAATTAGTTTATTTGGAGAGAGTGCATGTGTGCATGTGTGTATGAGTTGGGATGGGAGGGTGGGGGAGAGAAAGAATCTTAAGCAGCCTCCACACTCAGCGCGGGCCCAACCAGGGGCTCCATCTCCCAACCCTGAGATCAAGACGTGAGCTAAGATCAAGAGTCTGGCGGTTAGGGACACCTAGGTGGCTCAGTCGGTTAAGTGTCTACTTTTGGCTCAGGTCATGATCCCAGGGTTCTGGGATCGAGCCCCACGTCGGGCTCCTTGCTCAGCGGGGAGCCTGTTTCTCCCTCTGCCTCTCCCCCTGCTTGTGCTCTCTCTCTCTGACAAAAAAAAAAAAAAAACTTAAAAAAAAAGTCCATTGTTTAACTGTCTGAGCCACTCAGTTTTAAAACTTCAATTAAACTAGTTTCAAACTTGTGTTTTGTCTGGTTCCCAGTTGATTATCTTGATCTTTGCATTCCTTAGCTAAAAACTTGGAAATTAGGATCCTTACCTCTGGTGGTTGAGGTTTATGTGAAATCAGTGTGAAAGTGTGTCTGGCAGTGTTCCATTCTCCACTGAGCCATCTTATCCCTACTATTAAGAGTTTTTTTTCCTTGTTGAAAGAAAAGTCCTAGAGTAACCTTTGAAAGGTTTATATTTAGGATAAAATTAGAAGGAAAAATGAATTTGAAATGAAGTAGAAAAGCGAAAGAAGGCAAATAGAAAAAGAGCTCTGATAAAATACTTTAGATAATACAGTTTTTCAAATTGGAAGAGAGTTAAATTCTTCCTGCTAATGTTGCTGCTTTTGTAGGCCAGTAATATATTTAAGAAGTGAGCAAAGGGGCACCTGGGTGGCTCAGTCAGTTAGGCGTCTGCCTTTGGCTCAGGTCATGATCTGGCCCCTTGTCTGACTCCCTGCTCAGAGGGGAGTCTGCTTCTCCCTCCCCTTCTCCCTCTGTCCCTCTCCCTCACCACCCCCACTCCTGCTTGTGCACACATTCTCATCTAAATAAATAAATGAAATCTTTTTAAAAAAAAGACGTCAATAAAAAAAAGAGACGTGAGCATGTTTTGTTTTAACTTTTTTTTAAATAAACAATGAGCTTTTGGCTCATCTGTGTAATTTTGTCTGTAAAAGTTTTCTCAGCCCTCTAATCCTTTCCTTTTGTACTTAAATTGTCCGTAAGTCTGAAAAGGAGGAGTACGTAGCTGTTTAAGCAGTAAACTAGGGGATGACTCATACATACTTCTGAGACAGTAATGATTATAATGGTAGAATGATGAGTTCTCCATACCATAACTTGACCCAATGAACCTCTGAGGAGCTCTTTACATTGTTAGATGGCAACACAGAACTTTATGGCCATTGTTGATTGTTTCATGTGATATATTTTACTATTGCCATTGTGATTCTATAGCCATGGTAGTTTGGCAACCTCAGCATTGCTTGCTTTGGAAACTGTAGTTCTGATATCTGAGTCTGTGCCTTATTACAGTTTTCTGCCTGGGTATTTTTGATTGTGTTTGTGTTAGAACTTATTAAGAAGCACTACAGCCCTTTGATTTCAGGAAGCTTTTTTCATTTATAAATCTTATAGTTGGAAAAGGGAAAGAAGACCCTTTAAAATTTTGTCCTGGGGCACCTGGGTGGCTCAGTCAGTTAAGTGGCTGCCTTTGGCTCAGGTCATGATCTCAGGGTCTTGGGATCAAGTCCCACGTCGGGCTCCTTGTTCAGTGGGGAGCCTGCTTCTCCCTCTCCCTCTGCTGCTCCCCTGCTTGTGCTCTTTCTCTTTCAAATAAATAAATAAAATCTTTAAAAAAAGATAAAATTCTGTCCTAAAATTAAAGTTCATGAAATTCCACTGATGTAAGTATAAATGTGTAGTTTCCCTATCAACCATTATATAATGAAATGAGTGGGCATTGAAAAAGGCGGAAAAAAATTGGTATCCAGAAATTAGATTTCTTTCCCTTGGTTTGACCACTGATTTGCTGTGTGAATTTGTGAAGTTTACTTTGTTTTGGTGTATTTTCTTGTATAGCTTAAGGATTCTGTTTTTCCCAGAAGGATTGTGTAGATAAATATTATATAGTGTATAATAAAAAAATACATTCAGGTCGTTCATACATTGTTCATACATTGTATGAACATACATACATACGTACATACTTTGCTTTTTAAAAATTACTAGAATACTCTTCCAGGAGATTTTAAATCAACTACAATGGGTTAGTTGTTTTCCCTTGTTTGCAGATTATTTTTGGCATATGAACTTCAATTGAAAGATTTGTTTTTATTACTTGAAGTCAGTTTTCATTACAATACGTTATATATTTTGGGGATTATATGACAAAAGGTTTTTGCATTTCTCTTAAGGTGTTAAAATTATATGCATAAAAATTATGTGCATAATTTTTTGTCTGCTTTCAGGTCCAATGATGCATCAGCAGCCTCCTTCTCAGCAATACAATATGCCACAGGGAGGTGGACAGCATTATCAAGGCCAGCAGCCCCCTATGGGAATGATGGGTCAAGTTAACCAAGGCAATCATATGATGGGTCAGAGGCAGATTCCTCCTTATAGACCACCTCAACAGGGTAAGATTACATTTGGGAAATTTCCTGCTTAATATAAATAACAGTAGTTGAAAGACTTTATTTTAATAAACTTTTCATGTAGGCAAAGTCAGGGCTTTTTGTTTCTTGATTTTTATGATTATCATATTTTTTTTCTAAAAGGTGGTGGATATAGTAGGGGTCATGAAGTAGATAGGAACTTCCTGTTACAGAGCTTTCTTTTATCTATTCTTTCCTGGGAAAAGGTTATATAATTATCAAAAGCTCACTAATACAAACAGAAGATACTGTTTTAATTTTGAAAAGTTACTTAATATATGGTCAGAAACAAACCCTAGTTTATTCTAAACTGCTCTAATATCAAAAAGAAGATAATTTTCCACTAGTTTGAACCTCTTTTTAAGAAGTCAGTATTTGTTTTTTTAACTTGGTATTGTTAGATATTGCATGTATGGTCGTAACAATTTTTGTGAAATGTAATGTGGTATTGCTGTGTGTTTGTGTATCTGTGTGTGTGTATAAGAATAGTTAAAAGTATCTCAAATGCCAGAGCATGGGAGGGGAATCTACAGGTGAGAAATAATCTCTTTATGATATCAGATTAGAAAGAAAGCCTTTGATGACCTAGAGAACAAATTATTTACCTCTTGACTGGTTGTGGTTTTTCAGGCCCACCACAGCAGTACTCAGGCCAGGAAGACTATTATGGGGACCAATACAGTCATGGTGGACAAGGTCCTCCAGAAGGCATGAACCAGCAATATTACCCTGATGGTAATCTCTCCTAATGTTAATTTTCCCATTTTCTATCCCTGCCCAAGATTAATGTAGATAGCTGTTCAAAACATTTTAATGAGGCTGAAGAAACTAACAATAGGTTTCTTCTAAATTTAGAAACACTTTAATAATCTAAAGCACCAGTGATCGCATTAGTTTATAATCCATTTCAAAGTATATTTTGTTTATATATTCCATATTAGTACCATCAGGAATCACATTCTGTCATTGGAATCCCTTCTTCTATAAAAGAGGATCCTTTTATGTTTCAAATTGTTCATTTGAACCAAAGCAAATGTTACTTACTTTTTTAATAACTGCTTTATTGAGATAATTCACATACTATAAAATTGACCCATTGGTTTACTTTTATTCATGGTATAAATACATGGAAGATCTAGTTCTCGAGTATTTTTCCAGGTTTTATCATTTTAGTTAATTTTAAGTACTTCTCACAGAACTGTGGTTTATATACATTAGCATTTGCATCTGAAAGAATTTGGAAGGTATATTATATCCATGATACAGCTGTGTATAGAGTTGGTAGGATAGGAAAAGCATTTGGAAACAAGATTTTAATTTTAATTATTTAGTTTAATGGTATTTTTTTTTAGTAGGAAGGTGGCTTGTGAAAAAGTGGTCCCTAAAGATGTACTGCACTCGGTAATGACCCAAGCATAAGTAGGCTTTCACTGTATAGTTCTTTCAGTTTTTCTGTATGTTTGAAAATTTTATGATACATTGTTGAGGAAAAAAAAAATCCAAACATATAAAACTGTAATAAATTAGAGGTAGCTATTCACATAACAGTATGATTTATCTTACTATGAAAGGCTTTGTCAAAATCTTCATTTATCCAGTAAGCTCCCTTGGTATATTTAAGGTAAACTACTTAACAGAGGAACTTGGAGAAACTAAAAATTAAAAGCTAAAGTGTTGGGACTGTCGACTCAAAGCTAATGTAGACTAGTTAAGAAGATATAATCTGGTGTATTTAAAAAATCATTTAGCTTGCCATTTTTTTGTTAATGTATAAAGCATAAAGGTATATTGGTATCAGGACTTTGGTTTTTACTGAAGAGGCTCTGCCTATATAGGCAGGGCATTCACTCATCTGTAGAATTTTGCATATGATAATTGTTCGTTAGTGATAGTGATATATATGGATATTTCTTGTTAGAAAATGACATCTTTTTTATATTTTATTTTTTTATTTTTTTAAAGATTTTTCTTTTCTTTTTTTTTTTTTAAAGATTTTATTTATTTATTTGAGAGAAAGAGAGACAGAGAGCATGAGAGGGAAGAGGGTCAGAGGGAGAAGCAGACTCCCCGCCGAGCAGGGAGCCCGATGCGGGACTCGATCCAGGGACTCCAGGATCATGACCTGAGCCGAAGGCAGTCGCTTAACCAACTGAGCCACCCAGGCACCCAAAAAATGACATCTTTTTTAAATCTCAGGTTTTCTTGCCCAGAATTAGTCAGCATGTTGGAGTTTTTTTTCATTTTTCTTTCATATGTAGATACTATATTAAGATTTTTTTTTAAATGAAAAACTTCAGTAGGTTTATAGACTGTGGGTATTCTAAAGAAGTGAAATCTAGTTTGTCAGATTTTATGTATTAGAAAGTCTGAAAGTAAATGTTGAAAGTAAACAGTAATTTTAATTTTTAAAATGGATTTTACATAATTGAGATGAATTTGACATTGTTATTTTGGTCCTGAGTATTTCCTGAAATGTGAAATGTGTATTGTTGCAAATACGACCTTTCTACTCAAAGTAGATAGATATGTTATTTTTATGTATATCAGATCTTTAAGGTTATGTAAATTATTTATCACATTAGGCAGGGGATTTAAAAATCTAAATGGTATCATTTTTGCATAGGTGTATATTAATAATTTTTTCTGATATTTACGTAGAGTATTCCATTTATAACAACAATTTTCTTAAATAGCATTGGATATTTTCTTACTATCATTCAGATATTTATGCCAGTAAATACGTAGATAGGAGTTGGCAAACTTTTCTCGGTAAAGAGCCAGAGGGTAAATATTTTAGTCTTTGCAGGCCATATGGTCTTGGTCTCAACTACTGAACCCTTGTCATAGCATGTAAACCGGTATAGAAAATGTGAATAGGCATGCCTGTGTTCCAGTAAAACTTTATATACAAAAACAGGCCACTGGCCATATTTATACTGCAGGCCATAGTTTGCCAACCCTTAATGTGGATATTTATGAGGTGGTTTGGGAACGTTGGAATTCTAGAACACTGAATATAACATTTATTCATAACTATATTCCTCTTCTTAATTAGGTATTCTTTTAAAATTTAGTTTAGATTTTAGCTAACTGAAACGTTATTTCCTGCATTCTCTTAGTGCAACTTAGTTCAAAGAACTAGACTATTGATTTTCATTAAAGTCCAGTCATAAAATTTATTGAGCCTTAAAACTAAAGGTGTGCCCTAGGACTTGACACAGTATTAATTTTTTGAAGGTGTATGTTCATGATACTCTAGAAATATTTTCTAAAGGCTTCTAGAATGGCAGCATTGAGCAATAATATTGTATCTGAAAATATAAGATACATATACTTTATGCAAGTAAATAGATTGTGAAAAATTTGTTTCAGTTTCTTTCAGGGGAAAAAACTTATGGAGCTTTTTTATATTTTGCATTGTTTTAGCATATGCTGTGGAATTGACGACCAGCAGAACAGGTGTTTGACAAAATGTGATAATTGCTTTCTTTGTTCATTCTAATTCAAGTTATTTACATGTGAAAGGCCTAGATGCTTTCATTCTCTTTTTTAAAAAAAATTGAAGATAAAGTTTTTTTCCCCCCTTGATGAGGATTATCAGTTAAGACTAAGTGTAATGTTTCTAAAATTACTGTTTTTTGCTTTTAAGAAATTTGCACGTTATCTCAATATGAAAACAATCACATTGGTAAATATTTGGCTAATGCAATTGAAATTATTTTTTATGTATTTCCATTTCTTTTTCTTTTTTTCAATTTATCTGAAAGTTTAAATATATTTAGGGTTTTCACTCAGTGGCCATTAACGTTTCTTCCTGTCTCTTGTCGAATTGATGTAGGTCATAATGATTACGGTTATCAGCAACCGTCGTATCCTGAACAAGGCTACGATAGGCCTTATGAGGATTCCTCACAACATTACTACGAAGGAGGTATCTATATACCTTCACACACATACACGTATATATCCCCTTCTACAGGAATGCAAATTCTTGCATAAGACAACTTCTACCCATGCAAAGCTCTTGTAGAATACTAGTTGCTGGCTGTCTTGAAAGTTACAGGGAGCCCAGAACATTCAAAATAATTTCCTTACAAATATTTAAAATGTATAACCATGACTTGCCATTTCTAACAACAATAAAAAGACTAAAACATTTACAAATAATTTTTCCTCAGTGGAAATTTTCTATTTGAACACAAATCCATCGATCCAATTTTTTTTTCTTGTGTGTGTTTACATATGTATAATTTTACATATAAGTATAGTGCCTTTAGGAAACAGCTTGCTGATCTTGTGTAGCTAGTGTGTGCTCTTGTAGCTGTCTTTAATTTTGTCTTTTTTATTTTATTTAGCATAGTCATGATCTTATGACTGTGATGTTCCAGTAAATGTAATGCTCGTATGGCAGAGACGCTGAAAATGCTGCAGTTCAACCTTGCAAAATTGGCTTTAACTGCAGTTTGTTTGGCCGAAATCCTTCTGTTTGGTTTGAGTTTTTTCTTTGTTTTGTTAACTTTCAAAAATCAATATGGCATTTCATTTTGTTCTTGTGTTGTTGGCTATGCATCTTAGAGTAAAAAAGTTAATTAAGCGAACTTCTTAGTTTCTTTCTTCTCTTCTCCAATTATCCTGTAGGAAATTCACAATATGGCCAACAGCAAGATGCCTACCAAGGACCACCTCCCCAACAGGGATATCCGCCCCAGCAACAGCAGTACCCGGGGCAGCAGGGCTATCCAGGACAGCAGCAGGGCTATGGTAATAGCTTTTTGCAGTTTATTTTTGTCACAAAAAATGTGATGATTGCTGTTTTGAAATATTGAAGTGAATATTTAATGTTTATTTTTCTAAGAATTCTTTAGCTCAGTCTATTACTGGAGTGTTTCTTGAAAATGTTTTCCTCAGATAAACTAGTAATCCATTTAAAAAGAACCATAAACTAGAGATGGTTCATTGACCAAAGGTACGGTATGTAATCAATTTAAAATGAGTTCTTAAATGAATTCTTAAACCTCTTTGGCATTCATGACCACCCAGTAGCTTTGTATGTGCTTGGAAAACTCATGAATTGAGTGATTATTAACCATATCTACATAATCTGCTTAGCAAATTTATTTCTAAAACTAATGACTGTTATTATGAAAAATAACATTGATTTTTAGAGTACAAATGAGATTTATTTGGAATGCATAAAGGAAAATGTTTTTGTGATTCTTTGGTTAAATAGCAATATATACATCCATAGAGGTGTATTTATTGCTGTTATGTATCTTACAGAGTTTGGGGAAGTGTAGCCATATTTTCTTATTATATACTCACTATAAGATCTAGTAGCTGGATATCTCGCTTTCAATAACTTCATTAGATAGGGAGTGGGGGATGATAAAGACCTGATATCTCATCCTTAAATTTTAAGCTACTGTCACTACTTTATATATAGGAAAGTGTGGTTCTAATGTTAGAGAAGTAACTGCTTATTAATCTGACATCTTCTCTTGCTAACATGGTCTCTTTTTTACATCAGTAATGTCACTATTTTTATCCATTAGTTTTTTTTTTTTTTTTTAAGATTTTATTTATTTATTTGACAGAGAGAGACACAGCGAGAGAGGGAATACAAGCAGGGGGAATGGGAGAGGGAGAGGCAGGCTTCCCGCGGAGCAGGGAGCCCGATGCGGGGCTCGATCCCAGCACTCTGGGATCATGACCTGAGCCGAAGGCAGATGCTTAACGACTGAGCTACCCAGGCGCCCCTTTATCCATTAGTTTTAAGCTCTGTGATTACTATGTGCACCTCTCTCTACCCGTCATTGCAAATCTAAGAACCAGGATCTGGCTGAAATTCTCTTGTGCCTTCAAAGTATGCATTAAAATTTAGTCAGGTATTGGGAGCCAGGTATTTCCCCCCAAACTGATAAGTTCTGGTTCCCTAACTTGAGATATGACTTTAGAAATATTCCATGGATTTCTTGTTTTTACAAGGGGACTTTCTTGCTCTTCTCAAGTGGCAATTTTCGTTTCATGACCATCGAAAATCTGTATTTTAAATAAGTATTCTGGTTTTATTGTGTTTACATGAAAACAAATACGGTGTGGTTAAATCAAGTAAATTCATTGATACAAATACTGTCAATGGGAAGAAAGAGTAAATGAAACTGAATATTTTCAGTTGAAGTAGTTAAATGCTGTTTTGTTAGACATTGGGAATCCCAAAGAAGTTCCCATTTTGCTTATTCATAGGCTTCTGTTGTACTTTCTTCTAATAGAAAATTTAGAGTTTTAAAAATTGAATGTATAATAATTAAATAAATAATAGACTGATGGAATTTATGCTTGGAAATTTACTCTCTTTTGACATTTTCCTCTGCCATCAGTTTTTTTTTTTTTAATGGCAGATTTTGAATGGCTATGATAGAAAACATTTAAGTGTCAAAGCTTTTCAGCTTATGCTTTATAAAGCATTCTTTACAATAGGCAGTAGTGGGATTTATGAAACAGACATATTTGTTGGGCAAGCCAGATTAGTCCCTTGCCATCTCTGGAATTGGAAATCACTCATTTTTATGGGTTAAGTATTAAAGGTGATTGGTACACAGAATATAACTTTTGAAACAAGTTTTTTCACATGCAACCTGTGGCTTTTCAAGTCTTCTTTAGTTTTGGTTTAAAAATACTGTGATAGTAAGTTTACCAATGCAGAACATAAAGCATTCTTTTGGTGATTGCAAATATAAATCTAGAATTTACATGGAAAATTATTCTTTGTGATTTTGGGGGGATTGCAAGTATAAATCTAGAGTCATACAGCTATAAATATCATTGATTCCCAAACTTTATTTAGAAATTATTTCTGTATTTTAATTTGAATCTGCTTCTTGCTTCTTCTTTTATCTGTTGCTTATACTGGTTACTTTCTAGTAGAGGTGTAGATGAATTTTCTTAATACCATAGAATTAACCTGCTTCACAACTCCTGAGTCTCTTTTACTCATTAAAAAAAATTTTTTTTTGATGGTTAACACATAGCTTACTAGTTACACTGAATCAAAACATCTTGTACATGGTGGCATCCTTATAATATTTCCACTCTTACAACCTATGGAATTTATTTCAAAAAGTATTTGAGAAGATCCGGATGCCAAACTATCCTTTTTTGTTTAGATATAAAAACATAATAGCATCTAGTTCTAAACCCTTTTGAGAGTTGTGTTTATATCTGGGTTTTTGTTTGTGTTAATTATTTTGCAGGTCCTTCACAGGGTGGTCCAGGTCCTCAGTATCCTAACTACCCACAAGGACAAGGTCAGCAATATGGGGGTTATAGACCAACACAGCCTGGACCACCACAGCCGCCACAGCAGAGGCCTTACGGATATGACCAGGTAAGTTATTTGGCCAACTGTTTGACTGCCCCATTGTTTGTTCAGTCTTCATTAGGGTGTTTTTCACTTGAAGGCTCATTTTTCCCTCCTCCTGTTCATAGCATATGAGTTAACAAAAAAAAAAAAAATTTTACTTTTGAGTCTTTTTCATAGAATGCTAGCAGAGTTGATCATAGTTACAGTAACATATAAAACATGTCATCTCTGGGCACCAGCATTCATTCATATTCATTCATATTCCCTTTCTCTCCCTCTGGTCTTTCCCCAGGCAGACTTCCTGTAGGTATTACAAACATCATTCTCTATTCTAAGGCTCCTAATTTCTCTGATCTCCCTCATGTTTACTGACCTGTAGTCCATCTGGGTCAGTGCTCTTCGTAGTTCTCATCTTGACTTCAGCATATCCACTGCACTTCCTCCACATCACTGATGTCTGTCCTCTTTCAGTTCATATTCACCTCCTGTCTCTGATGCCTTTCATACACATATCCATTATCTCAAGTATTAATAATCTCTTTCCTTCTCTTTTCATATATGTAGAGACGTATCTCATTTTAAGATGACTGTATTCTCTTGAACCTAGGATTTACTTAAGTTCCTTCTTTTTATCAGTAAACTTTCAGACTTAATAATCTGTGCCACATCATTGTTTTGTGAATCTTGTTATTATACGCACTCTAAATTATAATGAAAATGATTTATTAAGTTGGCAGTTTCTTTAGATTGATTTCAGTATTGTCTAATGACTATCTAGTGAGGATAATCTGGTCTGCTCACTACTTAAGCTACCCAAAATAGGTTATTTTTTTTGTACGTTATGCTTCCAAGGCCAGTGTAGATGATCTGGTTGAGGAACAACTCAGTGCAGTACTAATTAAAACTTGAGGGCGTGAGCAGTTCTTTGATCAGTGCTCTCTCAAGCCCACTGCCCCTTGTACTGACACTTCCGATTTCAGTGATAAAGATAAAAGAGATAGAAGAGACTTAAACTAAAGGGGTAAGGACAAATGAGTAATATTTTTTTAAAAAATCCATTAATACTAAATCAAAGGATGAGGTAGGAATTTTATTTAAGTTTTAAAAGTGAAAAAGTCTTGGCGAATGACTCAGGGCAAGATTCCTGACGGCAAGGTTTAGGCTCATTCTAATTTACCAGTTAACTTTTTAAAAAGTGAGCTTCTGATCGTTTATCCCCTCAGTCAGCAAATATTTATTAATTTTCTGTATGTGCTGGACACTGTATTAGGTCCTAAAGGAGTAAAACAGAACGGTCCCTATGGCTGGTGGAGCAATCTTTTTTTTAAAAGATTTTATTTATTTATTTATTTATTTATTTAGAGGGAGAGGGAGAGAGAGAGAGAATCTCCAGCAGACTCTATGCTGAGCATGGAGCCTGAGTGAGGGGAGGGGCAGAGGGAGAGAGAGAGAGAATCTCCAGCAGACTCTATGCTGAGCGCGGAGCCTGACCCGGGGCTCCATCCCACAACTCTGATGTCATGACCTGAGCTGAAGTCAAGTGTCAGATGCTTAACTGACTGAGCCACCCAGGCGCCCTGGTGGAGCAGTTAAATATCTTGGTCTTTCTTGACTTTACTTTTGACATATTTGACACGTATTCCTATTTTCATTCTTGAATGGTTTTGTTTAGTTTCTGATTACCCTGCTTTTTAAATTTCTCTTATACTTCCAGTAATTCCTTCTTTATTTTTTCACTTGCTTCTCATCTTTCTTTTATCCAAATATCAATCCTTGGCTCAGTGTTTTTCTTGGTCTCCCTATTCACCCAGTTTTTTATTTTCAGTACCCTCAGCCCACCCTTTGCAACCCAACTTCAGCTCCAATTTTTTCAGCTGTGTATGGAACATCTCTCTTTGGATGTCTTGCTATTTCAGTCAACTTTATCATGTCATGGACTGAACTAACCATATTCTCCCTACATGATGTATTTCTAAATCCCCTAAGCTTAACGTTAGTCATTAAGTAAATGTTTCTTGAGCAATATTTATATGCCAAATACCTAAAATCAGGGTACATTGGGGAATAAGATAAATATAAATTCTGCCTTTGTGAACTTAAATCTAGACAGGATCCAGACAAACAGATGATATAATATAGTGTGAGAAATACCTGGGTGAAGAAAGGCAAGATTTTTGTGGAAGTGGGCTCCTAATGTAGATAATAGAAAAAATGTTCTTTGGGAAGCATTGTATTAGTGTGAGGGCCCAAGGATGAGTAGGTATTAGACAAGTAGACATAGAGGAGGGAGGGGTATTCTAGTCAGAAAGAAGTGTATTCACAAAGGACTAGCATTGAGGTGTGTGGTTGAGTAAAGCAGAAGCATGGGGAGGGAGAGGCAAGATTGGATAGAGAAGTTAAAGTTTAGATTAGAAAGACTCTTATAAGCCATGTTAGGGGACTTGGACTTTATCCTGACATCATTTGAAGCCTATAAAGGGTTTTAAATGATGCATATAAAATACTAGCTATGCCTGGCACTTGGTAAACGTATGTGATACTATATGTGGTATTGTATATACGATAGACATATGATATACTGCCTCTTCCATTATAATTATTCCACCCCCTGAACTACTTAGGAATTTGGGATGGTACTATAGATAAAGACGTTTGAATAGATGCCAGCCACATCTCCTTCCCCACTAGAAAAGGCTGAGGAGGGGACCATCTTAGCTACTCTAGTGTTAATAGTCTTCCCACAGTTACCATGGGTTTCACCTTATCTGTATCCCCCCAACCCAAACGCTTGTTGGTCTTTTCATTTTAGGGAAAGTAGTTCACCTCTTCAAGATAGTAAAGGGAATAGAAAACTAATACAGATTCTTAAATCCAACAGTAATATAATTATAGTGGTGGTTTAGGCAGATGACTCTTATAGCAATGTGCAGGATGAACTAAAAGAGGGGGAGAACTGAGAGAGAAATCATTGCTAAAGGCTGTTGCTTCTCCATCATTTTTTCCTATCTCAGTAACGGCAGCTTGATTCTTTCAGTTCCTCAGTTCTGGAGTCATCTTGGCTCCCCTCATTTTTGCAAATCCACATCTTGTAAACCAGCAAATCTCATCACCTCTTCCTTCAAAATCTGTCCAGTATCTAGCTGTTTTTTACAGCCTCCTGCACTTACCCAAGTCAAAGTTCCAACTGTCAGTCACTTGGACTATTGCAATATCTTCCTTCCTGGTCTTCCTGCTGTCATCGTAGCTCCGCTATAGGATATGCCCCACATAGGACCCAGAATGACCTTTTAAAAACATTAGATGCTTTTAAAGCCACTGCTTAAAGCCCTGTGGTGACTTCAGTCTTATAGTGAAGGCCAGATCTTATTATGACCTACAAAGCCCTATATGACTTGTGCCCCCCCCCACCTGTCTCACTATCTCATCTCTGTATTTATAGCTGCCCTCATTCAGTTTGCTTCAGTCACCTTCGCTTGCTTGCTGTTCTCATACACATCAGGCATATTTCTCCCTCAGATCCAATGTGTGGCTTTGTCACTTTCTTCCAATCTCTGCTCTGATCTGTCACCATGTCATATCAAGGAGTCCTTCATGGTCTACCTATCTAAAATAGTAACATCCTTGGGGCACCTGGGTGGCTCATTTGGTTGAGCATCTGATTCTTGATTTCAGCTCAGGTCATGATCTCAGGGTTGTGAGTTCAAGCCCCGTGTTGGGCTCAGCAGGGAGTCTTCTTCCCCTCTCTACCCCCAACCCTGCTCCCTGCCCCTCCCCCGGCTTGTGCCCTCTCTCTAAAATAAATAAATAAATCTTTAAAAATAGTAACATCCTCCATTGCCTTGCTTTATAGTAGCTCCACCCCTTACCCGCAAAGGATATGTTCCGATACCCTCAATAGAAGCCTAAAACCACAGATAGTACTGAACCCTGTATATACAATGTTTTTCCTATGCATATATACTTATGATAAAGTTTAGTTTATAAATTAGGCACAGTAAGAGATTAATAACAATAAAGAATAATAAAAGAACAATTATAACAATATACTATAATAAAAGTTATACAAATGTGGTCTTTCTCAAAATATCTTATTGTACTGTATTCACCTTTCTTATGATGATGTGAGCTGATAAAATGCCTACATGATGAGGTGAAGTGAGGGGAATGATGTAGGCGCAGTGATGTAGTGTTGTGCTGCTGTTGACCTGATGATGATGTGTCAGGAGGATCTTCTGCTATTGGACCACAGTTGACCACGGGTAACTAAAACTACAGAAAGCAAAACCGTGGATAAGGGGGGACTGTTGTATTTCTCCACCCTTCTGTATTTAAACAACTTCACTGAAGTATTATTGACATGCCATAAAATGCACATATTAAAAGTGTACTATTTGATACTTTTTGATGGGTCAGTCTTTTCAATTTTACCTATTCTGATAAGCATGTATAGTGATAGCTCATTGTGCTTTTCATTTTCATGTCCCAAAGGACCAGTGATAATGGCTAATCATGTGCTTATTTTCCATCTATGTATCTTTTCTGAAATGTCTGCTCAAATCTTTTGCTTATTTTAAAATACTGTTCTTTATTTTCTTACTGTTGAGTATTGAGAGGTCTTTCTATATTGTACATTCAAGTCCTTTATCAGGTATATGATGTGCAAATATTTTTCTCCAGTCTGTGGCTTCTCCCTTCATTCTTTCAGCATTGTCTTTTGAAGAGAGGAACTTTAAAATTTTTATGAAGTCCAGTTTATCAACTTTTTCTTTTATAGATCATGCTTTTGATACTATATGTAGGAAATCTTTACCTAATCCAGAGTCACAAAGATTTTCTTTTAATTCTTTCTTCTAGAAGCCTTATATTTTTAGACTTTACATTTAAGTCTGTAATCCATTTTGAGTTAATTTTTGTAGGAAGCACAAATTAAAGTTTGTATTTTTGTTTTCAAGTGGATAGCTAATTTTCTGAGCAGCATTTGTTGCATAGACTATCCTTTCTCTACTGAATTATCTTTGAACCTTTGCTGAAAATCCTAACTATGCTTATTTCTGGACTGATCTATTTATCAGTCTTTGTGTCTATACCATGCTGTCATTTTACTATAGTTTTATAGTAAGTTTTGAAATTAGATGTTGTGAGTTTTCCAACTATGTTCTTTTTCAAAGTTGTTTAGGCATTTTAAGTTTTTTGCATTTCCATATGAATTTTAAAATCAGCTTGCCAGTTTCTACAAAAAGCCTACTGATACTTTGATGGGGATTGCCTTAAATGTATAGATTTGGAGA
The DNA here is from genome assembly GCF_002201575.2 of Neomonachus schauinslandi. Taxonomy (NCBI): domain Eukaryota; kingdom Metazoa; phylum Chordata; class Mammalia; order Carnivora; family Phocidae; genus Neomonachus; species Neomonachus schauinslandi. The sequence goes on from NC_058416.1 coordinate 45,169,947, forward strand.
CAACTATATCTTTATATGATGTCAGTGAGTATTCCATCCTATGAGCATGGCATATGTCCCTTTAAAATTTTTTCAGCAGTGTTAATGTACTTCTCAGCATACAGGTCTTACATAGATTTTTGTCAGATTTATCTCTAGGTATTTTATATTTTTGATAATGTAAATTTTTTAAAATTTCAATTTATAGTTAATTGCTGGTTATATAAAAGTATAGTTTATTTTTATTGATATTTTACCAAAACTTTAACATTAACTCATTATTTGTTTGTAGATTCCTTTAAAATTTCCACATAGGGACGCCTGGGCAGCTCAGTCGGTTAAGCGTCTGCCTTCGGCTCAGGTCATGATCCCGGGGTCCTGGGATCGGGTCCTGCATCGGGCTCCCTGCTCAGTGGGGGCCCTGCTTCTCCCTCTGCCTGCCACTCCCCCTGCTTGCGCTCTCTCTCTCTCTGACAAATAAATAAAATCTTGGAAAAAAAATTTCTTTAAGGTTTTCCACATAGAAATCATGTTGCCTGTGAATAAAGACTATTTTTTTCTTTATAATCTGAATGCTCCGCCTCCCTCCCCCTTAATCTATCCCTGCCTTAAAACCTCTAATACCATGTCAAATAGAAATAGTTGGACATTTTTTGTTTTATTCCTAATCTTAGGTGGATAACAATCAGCCTTTCAGCCTTACGTAAGATGTGTAGGGTTTGTGTAGGTGTCCTTTATCAAGTAGAGGTTGTTGCCTGTATTCCTAGTTTGCTGAAAATTTTTATTAGGAATGAATGTTGAAATTTGTCAAATGATTTTCCCTTATATTTTGAAGGAATTATAGCTTTCCTTTTTTAATTTAGTATGTTAAATAATATTCTTTGATATTCAAGAATTTTTTTGATATTCAAGTTTTAAATCAATCTTGCATAGCTAGGATAAACTTCACTTGGTCATGATGTGTTATTATCCTTTTTATATGTTGTTGGAGTTGATCAGCTAAAATTTTGTTAAGAATTTTTGCATCTTTGGGGCGCCTGGGTGGCTCAGTCGTTGGGCGTCTGCCTTCGGCTCAGGTCATGATCTCAGGGTCCTGAGATCGAGCCCCATGTCAGGCTCCCTGCTCAGCGGGAAGCCTGCTTCTCCCTCTCCCACTTCCCCTGCTCATGTTCCCTCTCATGCTGTGTCTCTCTCTGTCAAATAAATAAATAAAATCTTTAAAAAAAAAAAAAAGAATTTTTGCATCTTTGAAAAAAAAGAATTTTTGCATCTATACTTATGAGGGATATTGGACTCTAGTTTTCTTTTAATGTCTTTATCCGGTCTTGTTATCAAAATAGCACGGGCTTCATAAAGTGAGTTAGAAGGAAATCACCCCGCTTCAGTTTTCTTTTCTTTTTTTTTTTTTTAAAGATTTTATTTATTTATTCATGAGAGACAGAGAGGGAGGCAGAAGCAGGCTTCCCGCAGAGCAGGGAGCCCGATGTGGGGCTCGATCCCAGGACCCTGGGATCATGACCTGAGCCGAAGGCAGACTCTTAACCAACTGAACCACCCAGGCGCCCTCCTTCTTCAGTTTTCTTGAAGGATTTGTGTAATATTGATATTATTCCTTCTAAAATGTTTGGTACAATTCACCAGTGAAGCTGTTTGGGCTTGGATATTCTTTGCAGGAAGGTTTTTAATTACAAATTTACTTTCTTTATTAAACATAGGCGTATTCAGGTTATGTATTTCTTCTTGAGGAGATACTTGTATTTGTTAAGGGCTTTGTCCATTTCATTTGTTTTGTCGAATGATTCCTTTTTTATCCTTTTAGTATCTCTAGTATCAGTAGTGATATTCTCTCTTTCATTTCTGATATTGGTAATGTGTATCTTCTCTCTTTTTTTTTTTTCCCAAAGTAATCTGGCTGCCGGTTTTTATGTACTTCATTGATCTTCTCAGAGAGCCAGCTTTTTGTTTTACAGATTTCCCCCTGCCGCACCCCCCCCAGCCCAATTTGGTTTTTTTATCCTTGATTTCTGCCCTCTTCTTTATTATTTTTTTTCTCCTGCTTGTTTTGGGTTTCATTTGCTCTTCTTTTCCTATTTCCTAAGGTAAGAGCTGAATTCCCATTGATTTAAGAACTGCCCTCCTTCCTAATTTAGGTGTTCATTGCTGTAAATTCCCCTCTAAGTACTACTTAAACTACAGCCCACAAATTTTTATATGTTGTGTTTTTATTTTCAGTTGAAAATATTTTCTGATTTGCTTTTGATTTCTTCTTTGATCCAACTGTTATTTAGAAGTGTATAATTTAGTTTTCAAATATTTGGAGATTTTCCAGATATTTTTCTGTCACTGATTTCTCATTTAATTCCATCATCATCATTCCATCAACATTAATTAACTTGAATTGTTATACATTTATTGAGACATACTTTTTGGCCCACAATATAGTCTGTGAGGATGTTCTATAAATGTTAGATCAGGTTGGTTGATAGTGTTCAAGTCACCTATATCTTAGCTTGATTTTCTGTTGAGAAAAACATTAAATCTTTGGCTATAATTGTGTGTTTGTCTATTTTTCCTTGCAGTTCTATCCATTTTTGCTTCATGTATCATAATGCTACCTTTTTAAGTTTTATACATTTTTAGGAATTTTCTGTCTTGATTAATTTATTCCTTTACGGAATGCCTGCGTGGCTCAGTAGGTTGAGCATCTGCCTTTGGTTCGGGTCATGATCCCGGGGTTCTGGGATTGATTCCTGCGTCGGGGTCCTTGCTCAGTAGGGAGCCTGCTTCTCCCTCTGCCTCCTGCACCCCCTGGTTGTGCTCTCTCTCTCTCTCGCTCTGTCAAATAAATAAATAAAATTTAAAAAAAAATTTATTCCTTTACTATTATGAAATAACTTTATCTGTGATAATATTCTTTGCTCTGAGATCTTTTTGATTTTAATATAGCCACACCAACTTTCTTTGGATTATTGATAGAATTACATATCTTTTTTTATCCTTTTATTATTTTTTAAAGATTTTATTTTTAAGTGATCTCTGCATCTAATGTGGGGCTCGAATTTACAACCCCAAGATGAAGAGTTGCATGCTCTACCGACTGAGCCAGCCAGACACCCCTTATCCTTTTATCATTAACATATTTGTGTTTTTATGTTTAAATTGTATTTCATGAAGGCAGCATTTGTCAAGTCTTGCTTTTTTATCCAATCTGACAATCTCTGCCTTTTAGTGGAGGGGCTTTGAACATTATGTTTTATGTGATTATGGATTTGGTTGAATCCATCATCTTGATTTCTTTTCTTACTTTGTTCTTTATTCTCTTTTTTTTTCTGTCTTATTTTGAACCTTTTTCCTGCTTTAAAAAAAACTATATTGATATAATTCACATACCATTAATTAACTCACCATTTTAGAGTATACCATTCAATGGGATTTTTTTTTTTTTTTTTTTTTTTTTTTTTCTTTTTTTTTTAAACATTCAGCCCTAGGAAACAGGTAGTTTACTTTCAGTCTGTATAGATTTTCTTATTCTGGATATTTGAGATAAATGGAGTCACGCAATATGTGGTGTTTTGTGATTGTCTTCTTTCAAAGTTCACCCATCTTGTAGCTTATTTTAGGTGATATTATGCCACCTTATGTATACTATAAAGCCTTTCAATAGTTTAATTTCATTTCTTTCTTCTCAACCTTTGTGTTATTGTTATAAATTTTATTTGTACATGTGTTATAAACTCTGTTGTACGTGGAATTTATTTTTCTTAAAAAACCAATTATCCTTTAAAGATATTTAAATAGTAAAAAATCTTATATATTTACTATTTCTGGTCCTCTTGATTCCTATGGTAGATTCATAGTTCCATCTGGTATCATTTTCCTTTGCGTGAAGGAAAGGAAATTGTTTTTAACATTTATTGTAATGTAGGTCTTCAGTTTATGTATGTTTGAGAAAGTGTTTATTTCTCTTCCATTATTGAAAAATATTTATTCTGGGTATAGAATTCTAGTTTGACAGGTTGTTTTTTTGTTTTGTTTTGTTTTTTAAATCTATACATTTTATTTTAATTTTTTAAAAATTTTTTATTGTTATGTTAATCACCATATATTACATCATTAGTTTTTGATGTAGTGTTCCATGATTCATTCTTTGTGCATAACACCCAGTGCTCCATGCAGAACGTGCCCTCTTTAATACCCATCACCAGGCTAACCCATCCTCCCTCCCCCCGCCCCTCTAGAATCCTCAGTTTGTTTTTCAGAGTCCATCATCTCTCATGGTTCATCTTCCCCTCTGATTTCCCCCCCTTCATTCTTCCCCTCCTGCTGTCTTCTTTTTTTTTTTTCTTAACATATATTGCATTATTTGTTTCAGAGGTACAGATCTGTGATTCAACAGTCTTGCACAATTCACAGCGCTCACCATAGCACATACCCTCTCTAGTGTTTAGCACCCGGCCACCCCATCCCTCCCACCCCAGCCTCCACTCCAGCAACCCTCAGTTTGTTTCCTGAGATTAAGAATTCCTCATATCAGTGAGGTCATACGACACATGTCTTTCTCTGATTGACTTATTTTGCTCAGCATAACACCCTCAAGTTCCATCCACGTTGTTGCAAATGGCAAGATCTCATTCCTTTCGATGGCTGCATAATATTCCATTGTATATATATATATATATACCACATCTTCTTTATCCATTGATCTGTCGATGGACATCTTGGCTCTTTCCACAGTTTGGCTATTGTGGACATTGCTGCTATAAACATTGGGGTGCACATACCCCTTCGGATCCCTCCTTTTGTATCTTTGGGGTAAATACCCAGTAGTGCAATTGCTGGATCGTATGGTAGCTCTATTTTCAACTTTTGAGGAACCTCCATACTGTTTTCCAGAGTGGCTGCACCAGCTTGCATTCCCACAACAGTGTAGGAGGGTTCCCCTTTCTCTGCATCCCTGCCAACATCTGTCATTTCCTGACTTGTTCATTTTAGCCATTCTGACTGGTGTGAGGTGGTATCTCATTGAGGTTTTGATTTGGATTTCCCTGATGCCGAGCGATGTTGAGCACTTTTTCGTGTGTCTGTTGGCCATTTGGATGTCTTCTTTGGAAAAATGTCTGTTCATGTCTTCTGTCCATTTCTTGATTGGATTCTTTGTTCTTTGGGTGTTGAGTTTGATAAGTTCTTTATAGATTTTGGATACTAGCCCTTATCTGATATGTCATTTGCAAATATCTTCTCCCATTCTGTTGGTGGTCTTTTGGTTTTGTTGACTGTTTCTTTTGCTGTGCAAAAGCTTTTTATTTTGATGAAGTCCCAGTACTTCATTTTTGCCCTTGCTTCCCTTGCCTTTGGCGATGTTTCTAGGAAGAAGTTGCTGCGGCTGAGGTCGAAGAGGTTGCTGCCTGTGTTCTCCTTTAGGATTTTGATGGACTCCTGTCTCACATTTAGGTCCTACAACCATTTGGAGTCTATTTTTGTGTGTGGTGTAAGGAAATGGTCCAGTTTCATTCTTCTGCATGTGGCTGTCCAATTTTCCCAACACCATTTGTTGAAGAGACTGTCTTTTTTCCATTGGACATTCTTTCATGCTTTGTCAAAGATGAGTTGACCATAGAGTTGAGGGTCCATGTCTGGGCTCTCTATTCTGTTCCATTGATCTATGTGTCTGTTTTTGTGCCAGTACCATACTGTCTTGATGATGACAGCTTTGTAATAGAGCTTGAAGTCCGGAATTGTGATGCCACCAGCTTCGCTTTTCTTTTTCAACATTCCTCTGGCTATTCGGGGTCTTTTCTGGTTCCATACAAGTTTTAGGATTATTTGTTCCATTTCTTTGAAAAAAGCGGGTGGTATTTTGATGGAGATTGCATTGAATGTGTAGATGGCTCTAGGTAGCATTGACATCTTCACAATATTTGTTCTTCCAATCCATGAGCATGGAACGTTTTTCCATTTCTTTGTGTCTTCCTCGATTTCTTTCATGAGTATTTTATAGTTTTCTGAGTACAGATCCTTTGCCTCTTTGGTTAGATTTATTCCCAGGTATCTTAAGGTTTTGGGTGCAATTGTAAATGGGATCGACTCTTTAATTTCTCTTTCTTCTGTCTTGTTGTTGGTGTATAGAAATGCCACTGATTTCTGTGCATTGATTTTATATCCTACCACTTTACTGAATTCCTGTATGAGTTCTAGCAGTTTTGGGGTGGAGTCTTCTGGGTTTTCCACATAAAGTATCATATCATCTGCAAAGAGTGAGAGTTTGACTTCTTCTTTGCCGATTTGGAAGCCTTTTATTTCTTTTTGTTGTCTGATTGCTGTGGCTAGGACTTCTAATACTATGTTGAATAGCAGTGGTGATAGTGGACATCCCTGCCGCATTCCTGACCTTAGGGGGAAGCTCTCAGTTTTTCCCCATTGAGAATGATATTCGCTGTAGGTTTTTCATAGATGCCTTTTATGATCTTGAGGTATGTACCCTCTATGCCTATACTCTGAAGAGTTTTGATCAAGAAAGGATGCTGTACTTTGTCAAATGCTTTTTCTGCATCTATTGAGAGGATCATATGATTCTTGCTCTTTCTTTTGTTAATGTATTGTATCACGTTGATTGATTTGCGGATGTTGAACCAACCTTGCAGCCCAGGGATAAATCCCACTTGGTCGTGGGGAATAATCCTTTTAATGTACTGTTAGATCCTATTGGCTAGTATTTTGGTGAGAATTTTTGCATCCATATTCATCAAGGATATTGGTCTGTAATTCTCCTTTTTGATGGGGTGTTTGTCTGGTTTTGGGATCTAGGTAATGGTGGCCTCATAAAACGAGTTTGGAAGTTTCCCTTCCATTTTTATTTTTTGGAACAGTTTCATAAGAATAGGTATTAAATCATCTTGAAATGTTTGGTAGAATTCCCCTGGGAAGCCATCTGGCCCTGGGCTTTTGTTTGTTGGGAGATTTTTGATGACTGCTTCAATTTCCTTAGTGGTTATAGGTCTGTTCAGGTTTTCTATTTCTTCCTGGTTCAGTTTTGGTAGTTGATACATCCCTAGGAATGCATCCATTTCTTCCAGGTTATCTAATTTGCTGGCATAGAGTTGCTCATAATATGTTCCTTATAATTGTTTGTATTTCTTTGGTGTTGGTTGTGATCTCTCCTCTTTCATTCATGATTTTGTTGATTTGGGTCGTTTCTCTTTTCTTTTTGATAAGTCTGGCCAGGGGTTTATCAATCTTGTTAATTCTTTCAAAGAACCAGCTCCTAGTTTTGTTGATCTGTTCTACTATTCTTTTGGTTTCTATTTCATTGATTTCTGCTCTGATCTTTATGATTTCTCTTCTCCTGCTGGGTTTAGGCTTTATTTGCTGTTCTTTCTCCAGCTCCTTTAAGTGTAGGGTTAGGTTATGTACTTAAGACCTTTCTTGTTTCTTGAGAAAGGCTTGTATTGCTATATACTTTCCTCTTAGGACTGCCTTTGCTGCATCCCAAAGATTTTGAACAGTTGTGTTTTCGTTTTCATTGTGGTCTGAAAATAGGCAGGGAATGATCCCAATCTTTTGGTACTGGTTGAGACCTGATTTATGACCTAGGATGTGATTGATTCTGGAGAATGTTCCATGGGCACTAGAGAAGAATGTGTATTCCGTTGCTTTGGGATGGAATGTTCTGAATATGTCTGTGAAGTCCATGTGGTCCAGTGTGTCATTTAAAGTCTTTATTTCCTTGTTGATCTTTTGCTTAGATGATCTGTCCATTTCAGTGAGGGGGGTGTTAAAGTCCCCCACTATTATTGTATTGTTGTCAATGTGTTTCTTTGCTTTCGTTATTAATTGCCTTATATAATTGGCTGCCCCCCTGTTAGGGGCATAGATATTTAAATTGTGAGATCTTCTTGTTGGATAGACCCTTTAAGTATGATGTAGTGTCCTTCCTCATCTCTTATTACAGTCTTTGGTTTAAAATCTAATTTGTGGGGATATAAGGATTGCCACCCCAGCTTTCTTTTGGTGTCCATTAGCATGGTAAATGGTTTTCCACCCCCTCACTTTCCTCTGGGGGTGCCTTTGGGTCTAAAATGAGTCTCTTGCAGACAGCATATGAATAGATCTTGTTTTTTAATCCAATCTGATAGCCTGTGTCTTTTGATTGGGGCATTTAGCCTATTTACATTCAAGGTAACTATTGAAAGATATGAATTTAGTGCCATTGTATTGCCTGTAAGGTGACTGTTACTGTATATTGTCTGTGTTCCTTTCTGGTCTATGTTGCTTTTAGGCTCTCTCTTTGCTTAGAGGACCCCTTTCAAGATTTCTTGTAGGGCTGGTTTCATGTTTGCAAATTCCTTTAGTTTTTGTTTGTCCTGGAAGCTTTTTATCTCTCCTTCTATTTTTAATGACAGCGTAGCTGGATATAGTATTCTTGGCTGCATATTTTTCTCATTTAGTGCTCTGAATATATCATGGCAGTCCTTTCTGGCCGCCAGGTCTCTGTGGATAGGTCTGTTGCCAATCTAATGTTTCTACCATTGTAGGTTACATATCTCTTGTCCTGAGCTGCTTTCAGGATTTTCTCTTTGTCTCTGAGACTCGTAAGTTTTACTATTAGATGTTGGATTGTTGACCTATTTTTATTGATTTTGAGAGGGGTTCTCTGTGCTTCCTGGAATTTGATGCCTGTTTCCTTCTCCGAATTAGGGAAGTTCTCTGCTATAATTTGCTCCAGTATACCTTCTGCCCCTCTCTCTCTTTCTTCTTCTTCTGGGATCCCAATTATTCTAATGTTGTTTCGTCTTATGGTATCGCTTATCTCTCGAATTCTGCCCTCGTGATCCAGTAGTTGTTTATCTCTCTTTTTCTTAGCTTCTTTATTTTCCATCAGTTGGTCTTATGTAGCACTGATTCTCTCTTCTGCCTCATTTATCCTAGCAGTTGGTGCCCCCATTTTTGATTACACCTTATTAATAGCCTTTTTGATTTCGACTTGGTTAGCTTTTAGTTGTTTTATTTCTCCAGAAAGGGTTTCTCAATAACTTCCATGCTTTTTTCAAGCCCAGCTAGTATCTTTAAAGTGATGATTCTGAACTCTAGATCCGACATCGTACTAATGTCCGTATTGAGTAGGTCCCTGGCAGTCGGTACTACCTCTTGTTCTTTTTGTTGAGGTGATTTTTTCTGTCTTGTCATTTTGTCCAGAGGAGAATAGATTAATGAGAGAACAAAATGCTAATGGGGTAACAATGTCCCCAGAAAATATACTCTAAACAAATCAGAAAAGACCTGGAGCTGGGGGAAAAGAAAGGGAAAGAAAGAAAAAAGAAAAAGGAAAAGATAAAAACAAACAAAAACAGAACAAAACAAAAAAACCCAGAATATGATCAAATATGATCAGGCTGGTGCGTAGATCAGTGCCACACACTAGATTTTCAGTGTATTTGGTCTGTTAGAAGAGAAAGTGCCTCCCAAAATTTTAAAGAAAGAAAAACTTATATATGTACAAAAATAAGGGCTGATATGATGAAGGGATGGAATATGACTGTAAAGATGAAAATTATAAAAAATTTTATAAAAGGAATTGATAAGGAGTTGTTTGAAAAAAGAAGAGGATTTAAAAAAAAAAGGAAAAAAAAGGGAGAGAATGTGATTAGGCAGGAGAGTAGAACAAAAGCATACACTAGAGATTTAGGGTATAGTTTGATCTGTTAGAAGAAACTATCTCAAAATTTTAAAGAGAGAACAATTTATATATATATGCCAAAAATGAAGGTAACTACTATGAAGGGATAGAATATGATTCTAAAAATGAAAAATAAAAATGTTTTTAAAAAAAGGGATTGATGTTGGGTGTAAAAGGGAAAAAGAAAAATCTAAAAAAAAAAAAGTTAAAAAAAAATTAACTTTGAAAGACTAAAGAATCATGGGAAAAAAGCCATGGATTCTATGTGCGGTATTCCCCTAGCGCTGGAATTCTGCCGTTCTCATTGATTGGTAAACTTGGTCTTGGCTGGCTGTTCTTGCTGATCTTCTGGGGGAGGGGCCTGTTGCCGTGGTTCCCAAATGTCTTTGCCGGAGGCGGAATTGCCCCACCCTTGCCGCGTCCAGACTAAGTAATCTGCTCGGGTTTGCCCTCAGGAGCTTTTTTTCCTGCAAGCTTTCCCTGCGGCTTTGGAGGCCGAGAGTGAAAATGGTGGCCTCCCAATCTCCGCCCCAGAGGAGGTGAGACCTCGGGGCCCGCTCCTCAGTGAGCCCCCAGAGAAAAGCAGTCAGTCCCTCCCATCTCCCCAGTCTCTGGCTGCACTTTGTGCTCACTCGGCCTGTGACCGAGCATTTCTATCTCTGGCACCCGACTCAGTGTGGAGTCTACAAACCCAGCAGATCCCTGCGGTGCGCTCCCGTGCTTGTTTTGTTTTTTTACTTTCAGTACTTTAAAAATTTGGCTCCACTGTCTTCTTGGTTATATTATTTCCAAGGAGGCATCTGCTGTTATTCTTCTCTTTCTTTTCTGGTAGTTGGTATTTCTTTTTTTGGCTGTTTTTAAAGATTTTTACCTTTATGAAATTATTTAGCGTTTTTTAAGCTTAGGGTTCATATATCTTCTTGGATTTGTAGCTTTATGGTTTTCATCAAATTTGGAAAAATTCTGACCAAGTATTTTTCCTTCTTTTAGCCCTATATCCTTTTCTGTCCTCTCCAATTACATGATTAGTTGACTCCAGTTGCATGTATATTTGGCTGCTTAAACTTGTACCAGTTTTTTTTCTTTTTTTTCTGTTTTATTTTGAGTAGTTTTTTTTGCTCTGTCTTTAAGTTCACTAATGTTTTCTTGTTCATTGTTTTATCTGCTTCTAATCCATTCCCAGGTATTTTTCACTTCTAGAATTTCAGTTTGGGGTTTTTTTTCCTAGAATTTCAATTTGGGTCATTTTTATGTCTTCCTTGTCTCTGCCTAAATTTTTGAGCATCTGGAATACAGGTATGATAATTGTTTTAATATTCTTTTCTGATAATTCTTAACATCTGGATCAGTTTTGATCGATTTTTTTTTTCCTTTTCATTATGGGTCATTTTTCTCATCCTTTTATGCATGATAATGTTTGATTGTATGCCAGAAATTATGAATATCACTTTTACTTTGTTGGGTGGTGGATACATATATATTCTTAGAAATATTCTTGAGGTTTGTTTTGGGATGCAGTTAAGTAATGTAGACACATCTTGATCTTATGTGGATTGCTTTTAAGGTTTTTAGGCAGGACCAAAGCAATGTTTAGTCGTCTGCTAAGTATTTCTGCTAAGTAACTTTTTGAGTACTCAACCCACTGCCCTTGAATTGTGAGGTTTTTCACTCTGGCTGGTGGGAATAAGCACTATTTCTGTTTCTTTATGAGTGCCAAGTATTGTTTCCTCTAATACTTTTGGTTGTTTCTTTCCTTAGTACTCTATCCTATGAACTCTAGCTCCTGTTTTCTCTCCAGGCTCTAAGCTTTATGTCTTTAACTCAGATGCAGCCTTAGTTCCACTCCACACACTGCAGTGTAGAGACTCTCAATGCAGTAAAGTGTGTAACCAGAGGGCTCACCTCATTTGTTTCCAGTTTCTCAAGTTGCTGTTCTTTGTTACCTTGTGTCCTGAATGTGATCATTACATATGTTCTGAGTGGTTTTGGGGGTAAACCCATCTTGACTGGAAGCACGTTTTAATTTTTTAAAAATAGGCTTTATTGTTTTGAGCAGTTTTAGGTTCACAACAAAATAGAGTACAAAGTACAGAGAGTTTTCATATAAATCCTACCCCTGCATATGTATAGCCTCTCCTGCTGTCAGCATCCCAGAGTGGTCCGTTTGTTATAATCCGTGAACTTAGGTTGAGAGATCATTATCACCCCAAGTCCATAGTGTCCATTAGGGTTCACTCTTGGTGTTGTACATTCTGTGGGTTTTGACAAATCTGTAATGACATGTATCCACCATTATAGTATCATACAGAATAGTTTCATTGCCCTAAAAATCCTCTCTGCTCCCCGTTTATCTCTCTCTCTTTGCTGACCCCTGGCAACCAGTGACCTTTTTACTGTCTTCATATTTTTGCCTTTTCCAGAGTGTCATATACTTGGAATCATATAGTATGTAGCCTTTTCATTTCACTTAGTAATACGCGTTTAAGTCCTTCTCATGGCTTGATAGCATATTTCTTTTTAGTGCTGAATAATACTCCGTTGTCTGGATGTACTGCAGTTTGTTTATCCATTCATTTATTGAAGACATCTTAGTTGCTTCCAAATTTTGGCAATTATGAATAAAACTGCTGTAAACTTCCATGTGCAGGTTTTTGTGTGGGCATAAATTTTCAACTCATTTGGATAAAAACCAAGGAGCACGCTTGCTGGATTATATGGTAAGAGTCTGTTTAGTTCTGTGAGACACTGCCAAACTGTCTTTCATAGTGGCTGTACCATTTTGCATTCTCAGCAGCAATCTGTCATTTGACATCCTTGCCAGCATTTGGTGTTGTTAGTGTTCAGGATCTTGGCGATTCTAATAGGTGTGTAGTGGTATCTCATTGTTTTAATTTGCATTTCCCTAATGACATGATGTGGACATCTTTTCATACACTTATTTGCCATCTTTATATCTTTAGTGAGATGTCAGTTCAGATCTTGGCCCATTTTTTAATTGGATTGTTTGTTTTCTTATTGTTAAGTTTTAAGAGTTTTTTGTATATTTTGGATAACAGTCCTTATCACATGTGTCTTTTGCAAATATTGTATTGTCTTCATGGCTTGTTTTCTCATTCCTTTGACATTGTCTTCTGCAGAGTAAAAAATTTTACTTTTAATGAAGTCCATCTCATCAGTTATTTCTTTCATGGATTGTGCCTTTGGTGTTGTATCTAAAAAGTCATTACCAAATTCAAAGTCACCTAGGTTTTCTTCTTTGTTATCTTCTAGGAGTTTTATTCTTGTGTATTTTCCATTTAGGTCAGTGATCCAGTTTGAGTTAATTCTTGTGAAGGTTTTAGGATCTGTATCTTGATTCATTTTTTTTTGCATGTGGATGTCCAGTTGTTCTAGCACCATTTGTTGAAAAGATTCTTTGCTCCATTGTATTACCTTTGCTTCTTTGTCAAAGATCAGTTTACTGTATTTATGTGGGTTTATTTCTGGGCTCTCTTTAATGTTCCATTGATCTATTTTTCTTGTTCTTTCACCAGGACCACACTGTCTTGATTGCTGTAGCTTTATAGTAAATCTTGAAGTCGGAACTATCAGTCCTCTGGCTTTGTTCTTCAATATTGTGTGGCTATTCTGGGTCTTCTACCTCTCTTTGTAAACTTTAAAATCAATTTGTCAGTAACCACAAATAACTTGCTGGGATTTTGATTGTGATTGTGTTAAATCTTTAGATCACGTAAGGTAGAACTGACATTTTAACAATATTGATTTTCCTATCCACGAACGTGTAACATTTCTCCACTTATTTAGTTTTTTTTTTTTTAATTTTTTTCATCAGTTTTTTAGTTTATCTCATGTACATTTTATACATATTTTGTTAGATTTTTATCTAATTTTCATCTTTGTGCTAATGTAAATAGTATTGTTTTTAATTTAAAATTCCACTTGTTCATTGCTGGTATATAGGTAAGTGATTGACTTTTGTATGTTAACCTTGTATCCTGTAACTTTGCTTATTAGTTTCAGAAGATTTTTTGTTGTTGTTCAATCTTCGGGGTTTTCTACCTAGATGATTATGTCATCTGCATACCTTTATTTCTTTTTCTTATTGCATAAACTAGGAATCCTAGTACAATGTTGTTGTAAAGGGGTGGTGAGAGGGGACATCCTTGCCTTGTTCCTTATTTTAGTGGGAAAGTTTCATTATGTTAGATGCTTAAATTTTTCAGTGTAGCATGTATCTCCATGTAATAGATTATGTATTACTTATTGTCATACTCTCTTCCCCTAGAATGTCAGTCCTTTAAAGATATCACCATGTCTATTTTTTATCACTGTTGAGTTTCCATCACCTAGTAGAACATATCAATTAGCAGTGAGTATTGATAAATAAATAAAGTACAAATAAATGAATAAATAAGGTCTTTACTTCCTAAATTTGAATGGTGATCATAAGAATACAGAAAGAAATCCCTAAAAAGTATTGTGACAGAATAATTTTAAGACTTTATATGATTAGATGAATAAAAGAAAGAAATTTAAAGATGATTGGTATTGCTCGGGTTTCTAGCCTAGGGACGACTCTTCATTCAATACAGTCTCCTTAGACAATCTCATTTACTCACATGGTTTCAATTTACCAGGCTGTTGACTCCCAGATCTCTATCTGTAGTCTGACTCTTGCTTCTCAAAATCGGATGCCTACTGAACATCTCCACTTAGATGTATCATAAGTATATCAATTCAGCATAACCAAAACAAATTCTCAATTTTTCTACCCAAACTTACTCCTCCTTTCTGTATTCTCTATCAAAGAAGAGAGGTACTATCATCAAGCTAGAATGTCAAGTGCCACTTTTGATATGTAAGTCTTTCTCCCTCCATCTAATACATGACAGAATCTTGTTAACCCTCCTTCCTAACATGTTCTTAAATCCATCCAGTTCTCTGTAATCACTGCTTTATCTTAGTTGAGACCATCAACATCACCTAGGTTCATCACGGCAGGATCTTTCCATGCTGTCTTCTTGCTTCCTTTCTCATTCATTCTTTACACCCTAGTCAGAGGAATTTTGTAATTAAAAAAAAAGGAAGCAGCAGACATAGAGAAGCTGAGGTTTAGAGAGTTGGAATGATTTGCCCGATGATAGAGCCAAGAAGTGGTGGAGCTGGGTGGTAAATTCTGAGTGAGTAGAGCCTGTAGTGACTGACTGGAGCACACTTTCTCAAGCTGCTTCCAGTAATATCAGTGAGTACTTGAGTGGTTTGTAGAGCATTTTCAGGTTTTCTTCTCTAATAACTTTTTGAGGTGGAGATTACAATTACTCTCACTTGTTAGATGAGAAAATCGAGAAAGGGAGGATAGGTAACTTACTCAAGGATAAGAAGCTGTTAAGTGGTGGAGTTAATGCTAGAAGTTGGTTTCTGGGGGCGCCTGGGTGGCTCAGCCGTTAAGCATCTGTCTTCGGCTCAGGTCATGATCCCAGGGTCCTGGGGTCGAGCCCCGCATCGGGCTCCCTGCTCTGCGGGAAGCCTGCTTCTCCCTCTCCCACTCCCCCTGCTTGTGTTCCCTCTCCCGCTGTGTCTCTCTCTGTCAAATAAATAAATAAAATCTTAAAAAAAAAAAAAAAAAAGGAAGTTGGTTTCTGGCTCCCAAACCCATAGCAGATATACAGTATACTTTTTGGAGCTTGCTTGTGATTTGATTTGGTCCCAGCACTGTGATCAAGTGTGGGTCAACTTTTTTAAATTCTCAGCATCTCAATTACTTCATCTGTAAAATGGAGATAATATTTACTATATAGGTTGTAGATGGACACAAAGCATTTATTAGTGTCTGACACATGGTAAGGTCTTAGTTATTGAGATATAGAGATCGTTATATCACTATGTATTGAGATTGCTATTACTAATATTAGCCAGACTTCTTTCTGTTACTTCAGGCTCTGTGTTACCAAGCAATTAATAGCGTCTGCTTCTCATTATTGTATATTCCTTTTTACTGTCCACTTCCCTAAGCGTTGTGAACCTATTTTTCCAACATACCTTTCCTTTAGCTATTCCTTTATTTGAAGTGCCTCATTTTCTTTTCTCTGCTATTCAGAGTTTTACTATTTTCTTAAGATTTCCACATTCTCGGGGCGCCTGGGTGGCTCAGTCGTTAAGCGTCTGCCTTCAGCTCAGGTCATGATCCCAGGGTCCTGGGATCAGGCCCCGCATCGGGCTCCCTGCTCAGCGGGGAGTCTGCTTCTCCCTCTGCCTCTGCCTGTCCCCTGGCTTGTGCTCTCTCTGTCTCTCTCTCTGTGTCAAATGAATAGATAAAATCTTTGGGGAAAAAAAAAAAAAGATTTCCACATTCTCTGAAATATTCTTGTAGTTATTTTAGCTGTGTTAATCTTTTCATTTCTGAACTCTTATAGAACTTCTCTAATTGTACTTTATTTCTAAGTTTTACCTTCCCTGTTTTTCAAATTTATTTTAGTGATGAGCATATAATATTTGCTCAGTAAATGTTTATAATTTCTTGAATATAGTATTTGGCAGACGTTACTGAAGAAGTCTTATGTGTCATTGCTGGGCACACTTCAGTACTTGGGGCATCAGGATGGATAAGCCCTAGTTCCTACCCTCAAGTAATTCATAATATAGTAGATAAACTATAGCTTATATTTATATAGCACAGCAGTTCTTAACCTCTCTTCTGCTTTCACATCATTCATAATATGTGCAAGTCACTTTCATCATTAATGTCTCATTATACACATTCACTAGGGAAGCATTTCCCTCCAGCATTGAGGCTTACTTATTTATAATATTTAAAAATTTTTAAAAGCCCTTCCTCATGTCCTCTCTTATTTAAGTGTCCTAACAAATAGATGAGGTGGGAATTAATGTAGCCATGAATGGAAAGAAAATTGAGATCTAGAGATGCAGATGTTACAGTCCTACCTTTTAAGTGTGAAAAAAATGAGTCTCAAAGAGCTTTTTTAGACTCAAATGGAAAGTTAACAGTAGAGTTGGGACTTAGATTACCTAAATACTGAAACTGAGTTTAGCAATTGAGTAAGAAGTTCCTGATGCTAAGCATTGACTTATATTTCTTATTTTAAACTTTATGTTATAGGAATCTTTACATAAATACAAAAAAAAAGGAGTATCCTGGATCCCCGTATATCAGTCAACCAACTTCAACAATTATCAACATTTTGCTAATGCTGTTTTATATACCCTCATGCTACTTTTTTTCTTTTAAGAGTATTTTAAAGCAAATTCTAATGATATTCTACCCATAAATATTTCAAGATGAACATTGACTTTAAATTTTGTTGAATATAGCTATGGAGAGTACATTAATATTTTTAAAATGCCTTAATTCTCTTTAGAGTGCTTTATTCCATTAGATATATAGTGATGTTCAACAGATTTTCAAATATATCTTTTATCTATTTCTATGGAAATGTAAAGTTTTAGGGTGCTATTTCTTAAGGTATAGAAGTAATTCAATTCTAGAATACTTTCTTGATATAAAATGATTAATGTGACTTTGGAGGGGGAAATTTAGCCAAAGGAAACAATTAGCTGATTATGTGCTTCCTATGAGTACTGTTTTTGGAAAATAGGTGCTTTTTTTTTTTTTTTTAAGATTTTATTTATTTATTTGAGAGAGAGAATGAGATAGAGAGCATGAGAGGGGGGGAGGGTCAGAGAGAGAGGCAGACTCCCTGCTGAGCAGGGAGCCCGACGTGGGACTTGATCCCGGGACTCCAGGATCATGACCTGAGCCGAAGGCAGTTGCTTAACCAACTGAGCCACCCAGGCGCCCGAAAATAGGTGCTTTTAGGACACATTTTAATTCTGGAATTTGCTAATGGTTGCAGATATACTTTTTTGGGCTTTTAAACACATTTAAGAAACTTTTGTTAAAATATGTATTTTCTAGTAGGTTTCTTTTTTCTTCTGTCATTCTTTTTCTTTTTCAGAGGAAGAGATATTCCTTCTCTTCTCCAAAATCTAACCCTAACAGCTGTAAACTGGACATTATTTACCTCCCTTGTAGAATTCTGCTGCTTCATTTATCACCTCTTTTTATCTGTACTCTCTTTGTCTCTTCTGTCCTGTCAGCCTGCATGACTTCAAGTCTATCTTATTAAGAGCAACAAAAACAAAACAAACTTCCCTTGATTTTATGTACCAGCTGCCTGTCTGAATGCCTTTGCTGACACTTTGTTGGCCTTAGGGAAAAGCCCAGCTTCTTTAGTATGGGTGGAAGGTTCTTTTCTCTTTTATCTCCCAGGCATCTTTCCATCCTTGCTACTTATTCCAAATACCATTGATGTTAATTCATAATAGCAATTATAATAAGCTAAATAGTCACAAAGTTGTTAAACTAGCACTTAATTAATACACAGTACATACCACAGCAGAATTTAGAACCAGAACTCATTCATTCTTGCTCAGTTCAGTTCAACAAAATTCACCAAACATTTAAATTCCTGCTATGTGACAGGTACTATTCTAGTTTCAAAGACTCTGAAATCCATTTGCAATTGAATGTAATATCAGAAGCAATTACAGAGATACTATGTACCTAAATATATAACAGTTTTTGTTTGTTGTCAATGAAGTCACTTCTGTAGTATGACAGTGTTAAGATTTATTTGTGATTTTCTGTGCCAAACTATTATGGCCAAGCTATGCTGAAATCATTATCTAATTGTATTTTTAAATTTATCTTTTAGGGACAGTATGGAAATTACCAGCAGTGAAAAAGTACTTACATTCCAATAGCCAGTATCTATTAGCAGCCATATTGTCACCTCAGCACTGTGGACGCCTCTGTGTGAAGAGATCCTTCCATTCCATCTAGTTTTTGGAAAAACCTTATGGATAAGTGGCTGTTTCCTCAGTAAGCAGCCTTTGTGGCTTAGTTGTAAGGCTTTAGTAGCTAAAAAAAATACTCTTGATTTCACATTTCTACTCTAGATGGCAACATTGGACAGAAAATACAATGACATAACCAATTTGCAATGGTTTGGGAACTGTGTTTCAAATGGACTGTTACAGACTGAAAGGTGTGAACAGCTTTGTATGTTTATGAAGGTTAAGGGAATTTAATACTTTTCCACAGATTCTTTTGTAAGGGGAAGAGGGAAATGTACACTTTTTACAGCCGCAATATTTTGTATATTATGTTTATTTCATGTGGTGAATATGCAAGGCGGTACACTACGCATTGGACAGAATCAGAAATCCTCTGTTAATGTGGATTGGAGCATGGTGGATGCTTGATTGTGTTGGTCTTAAAATGGTGTACTATAAAAGATAAAGGTGAGGGAGAAGACAAAGCACACCACATGTCCACTATTATGTTCTTTAGAGGAAATTCAGATCCCTTTTATCTGTTAGATAATCAAGGGCACTGTGATAGTTTTGAGTAAGAAGACATTTTTTTAAAAGCTTTCCAGTTTTGTGGATTAAAACCTTTTTATAAAGATCATTTATAATACAGTTTTAAAATGTGAGGCAATAAGAATTACTTCATGTGGGATCTGAAGAATCTTGGTAGCAGTTTCATGTAAATGAAGTGGTAATTCTCTCCTAAAATAGCAATAACTGAAAATGGAAGTGTTAATTTTACTTTGAGTCATCAGGGGACTCCGTAAGTAGTATCAAAGCATTTTTTAAATGATATCAAAGAAGAGTCAACATTGATCCAGTAATTTTATTTTTTAACACTAGAAGGACAATTGGTTTATATAATAGAATAGTTCGGGAGACTTTACAAGCCTTTATTTCAACTTTTTTCCCTGAAAATAACGCCATTTATAAAAGGACACTTTTAAGTTTTTCCCTTTTTATGTTGGTTAATGTTAACACGGAGAGATGTTTAGGAAAATGCTTATTGATGAGGTTTATTCTGGTCTGTATTAAAAGCATAGAGGTTGCATTCTAGATCACTTTGTTTATTAGCATGACATATTTAATCATATTTGAGACTGTCCTGTGCCTGATTATTTTAGCTAAATTCAGGGATATTGCATTGGGCAGGAAATCATGCATTGGCAAATTCATAACCACAATTATTTAAGCATAATCAGAAAACATCTAGCCCAAAGGTAAGTTGCTCTTTTCATCACAGTTGCCTATGCCCAGGGAATAAGATGTATTCTTTATAATTGAATTGGTTTTTCCCACTTCTAACTGGAAACAAAACAGAAGGGGTGCCATAAATTTGAATAAGCAAAATGTACTGTTCTCATCATACTGTAATCAAAAGGAGGAATTTTAATGTGTTTCTATGTGTGTATGAGAGAGAGAGTGTGTGCGTTTTAAGGTCCGAATAGAGTTTTTTCAACTTGGTGAGTAGAAAATGGACATCAAGTTTGAACAGATAAAGCATGGACAGCCTTATTGTGATTGAAAATGCTTATAGGTTCTGTGCCAATTTTCCACCACTGTGTACTTTGTTGCTATTTAAAACTGTATCAACTCTAACGGAAGAATAAATTATTTGTGATTTTAATTTTCTCATTTGTTTCTTTAAATTAGATCTCTTTGACTCTCTTGTTTTGTCTGGAGACTTTGCTGTGGGTTTTTTATATAAGTTAGTCTGGTATAAGCAGACTATATTTGTATTCTAGGACTTTATCAAAATTCTCTTGCCATGCCCAAGTTAATTAGAATTAACTGTTCAGTAATCAGCATGTTGTGTGGGCTGTTTGTTATAGAATTCTTTCTCTGAAAATGAAGTCCATGAGGCTGTAATCAAGATGACTGAATTAGATAAATGAGTTGAGGAGACAAAATTGTACTGAACCCAACCTGGTGTAGATATGTTATCTCATTTGAAATAAGCTCAACGGACATTAAGAAAT
The DNA here is from genome assembly GCF_002201575.2 of Neomonachus schauinslandi. Classification (NCBI taxonomy): domain Eukaryota; kingdom Metazoa; phylum Chordata; class Mammalia; order Carnivora; family Phocidae; genus Neomonachus; species Neomonachus schauinslandi. The sequence continues at coordinate 45,190,467 of NC_058416.1, forward strand.
AATTTGTCTTGCCAACCCATCTTCTGTTGTCTTATTCTCCTTTTAATGGAAACTAAAATTGCAATTTTAATAAGCAGAATTTCCTCCAGGACTTTCTTCCTAGAGACTAGTGTATTTGCAAGGTTTAATTGTTTTATAACAGTCCTATTTCGTAAAAGTTTTTAATTGGTGGTGACAAAAATTACCTTACTCCTTAGATACCTAGTAAGAAGACTGACTATACTGGGAGCTTTCTACCAAATTTGACTTCCCCATATAGACTGTATTCCCCAGAACTGAAGTTATTATTTTATCAAAATGTATTATAATGAAGAAATATCATGCCATCCTATAAAATTCTGGAAGCATAACATTACTAAAAAAAGAGCTTGGTGGTTATCGATCAACATTTTAAAATACTTAACTGTACTAGTTTAGTTGTTTAAGAATATATTAGCATTATTCTGTAGAGTTGTGGTGGCACATTGTTTTTGGCACATGTTTTGTTTTTAATTTTTTTAGTGGAATATTCAAACAGATGCCAAAGTAGAGAGGATGTTATAATGAGCCCCATGGACCATTAACCTAACTTAGGTAACTGGTTCACTTAGGAAGCCATGGCTAATCTTGTGTTGTCTGTACACCAACCCACAAATGGAAGCAACACTGTATCCTTGAATTATTTCACTAAGTACCTCTGAATAAGTATAGTTGACCCTTGAACAACATGAGATTGAACTGCATAGATCCACTTACATGTGGATATTTTTTCGATAAATACAATACTGTGTTATAAGTCTATTTTTTCTTCTTTATGATTTTCTTAACAGTTTTTCTCTAGCTTACTTTATTGTAAGAATAAGTATATAATACATATACAAAATATAATTAACTGTTTATGTTATTGGTAAGGCTGCTGGTCAGTAGTAGGCTATTAGTAGTTAAGTTTTTGGTGAGTAAAGAGTTATACATGGATTTTCAACTATGGTAGGGAATTGGTGCCCCTAACTCTTTTGTTGTTCAAGAGAGTCAACTATACTCTTTTAAAAACACTTTGGTACCAGGACTCTTCCTGCTCTTGAAGTTTTATAATTTCAGTATTAATGATTAGAAACCATCTCAAAATTTGTATGAATAAACCACTGCTTTTTCTTTCACTTAAAAAGGTAATTTGTGTTAAATAATTAAGACAGCAAAAATAGATTACACAAAAAGTGAACATGCCCCATAATTTCATCTCTTAAAGGTACAGTTGTTAAAAGGTTTGATACATTTCTTCCAACTTGATTTTACACACATAAGCCAACATCTATTACTGTTTTGGCTCTTTCAACAAAAATGGAATTATATACTAGCCATACTATTTTGTAACTTCCTTTTTTTTTTTAAATATCTTGAATGCTCCTTATTCTGTGTTGTTCCTAATTTTTTTATAATGGGAAAACAAAGCTTTCATAAGCGATCTGGCAAGGGTTTGTTTGTTTGGTATGCTTGTTGAGGTATTTCTATATAGTAAGTTTTGAATATGTTAGGTGTAAGGCTATGTACATTTTAAAAAGTATCCCCCTAAAAAAATAAATCCTTGCCAGCACCAGAATATTAGCCTTGTTAATTTTTACAGTTGTAGTAGGCTTTAAAAAGTGCTGTCTCACAATTTAATTTGAGTTACATTTGATTTATTTGTAACTCTGAACATCTTTTCAAATGCTTAACGACACTTTATTATTTTTTGCTGGGAAATGCCTCTTAATGTCCTTTGTTCATTTTTCTGTTGGGACATTTACTGTGTAAGAGAGAGGAAATAATATAAATATGTGTGCACAAATATGTATAATTATATATAGTTCTTTCTATGCAATTATTTATCCTGTGTCTTGTATATATTGCACATCTTTTCAGTCTGTTCATTATTTTTTAACTTAGGTTATGATGTCTTTTAGTGTATTAAAGTTTTAAGATTTTACATATTCAATTTCATACCTTCTTGCAGCCTCCCTAACTTGCAAATTTATTAAAAAAAATACTCTTTTTGCTTCCATTTTTCTAAAATTGATTGTACCTGGTAAGGTTTAGAGCATTAACTTTTTTCCTATGTGGATGACTGGTTGTTTCAACATTATTTGTTGAATAAACCAACTAATTTGAGATGTCACCATATTCTGTTTATTTAAAACACTAATTATAACTAAATCATGTTTGATTTAATGACATTTCAAAGACTAGTTAGATTCACTTAAGTACAGTTTTGTTGGCATAAAGTTGTGGGTCCTTTCTGGTTGTTCTTTTTTTCTTTTTTTTTGGATAAGGTGTTTTTTATTGGATAAGAGTTAACTGCATGGGCATAAACAATGACTGGCTTCATAACAGTAAGAGAATTACTGAAATGTGACTTGATTTTATATAGAATGACTAGAACCTCTTGGAGTTTTTTTCTTATTGGAAGTTTTCAAGTTCTTTAATTTTTTTGTACCTTACTAATTAATTATCTCCATAGAGTTATTTCAGTTTGATTACTATAAAAAAGTTAAGAAATCAATATAAATTTTTTTTTATTTTTAAAACTCCAAGTCTCAGAAATAGACAATGCAATATAATTTTCATTAATTCAATAAAGACCTGTATGCAGCGTGATCATATAATTTATTGCTTAATCTGGGAAACTTGATAATGAAGGAGGATATTATATACACATACATAAATGTATGTACATGTACATAGGCATAAATATATATGTGCATGTGGGTTATATACTTGTACATACGTAGATAAATATATATGTATACACACACACACACACACATATATATATATAATTTTATCTTTTTCTTGATGGAGATCCCTAGTTTAAGAACTCAGGTATGCAAGTAATGCCTTTGTTTAGGCTATAATCTTTTTTTTTTTTTTTTTTTTAAAGATTTTATTTATTTATTTGACACAGAGAGAATGAGATACAGAGAGCATGAGAGGGAGGAGGGTCAGAGGGAGAAGCAGACTCCCTGCCGAGCAGGGAGCCCGATGCGGGACTCGATCCAGGGACTCCAGGATCATGACCTGAGCCGAAGGCAGTTGCTTAACCGACTGAGCCACCCAGGCGCCCCTAGGCTATAATCTTTAACTGTGGTAACATATTGAGAGATCTTTCATGGAACAATACATTAAAAATAATTATTTAATGTTAAAATAGAATAAAAATCCTAAATATTCTGAGAGGCTTTCATCATTTTTGGTCTATATTAAGGAATACTGAATTATTTCCTAATATTCTTCTGTCTCTTTAAAAAAAAAATAATCCCCAAGTTTTGGGTGGGCACATAACAGCCTACCTAGTGACTACATTTAATAGCATCCTTTGCAATTAAGTATGGTAATGACTAAGTTCAACCAGTTGGATGTGAGTTGGAGTGACGTGTGCAGCTTCTAGATCACATCGTTAAAAATGTGTTCCATTTTCTCTTTTCCATTTTCCACGGGCTGGAACGTGATGTATTAGTGGGGAGCTTTGACCTTATAGATTAGAAAAATATTCTAGAGAATGGCAGTGTAACTAGCTAGAACCAAAAATCCCCTGAATGGCCTCATGAAGCCCATTCTATTGCCTATTGTCACGGACTCCGACGTGAGAAAATTAACACTCCTGTCTTATTAAGCTCTTTGTTATAGCGGCAAAGCCTGTAGTCTAATGTAGGATCATGCAGTAGAAGGCCAGTTCACATTCCTCTATGGCATGTTCTGCTTGGAGTCAATAGTTTTTAGGAATGACAAGCTAATGTATTGTGTGTGTAGTGTACTTCATAATCATTCAGTGACTAATCATTCTTGACTCATGAAGTAGGACAAACTCTTTATATTTCCTTTAAGATCATCCTTTGCTTTCCATCACTTGAATAAACTTAATGCTATATTTAGTAACAATAGATTTAATTTTAAAGTATTGGTAAAAATATACTTCATATTTATCATTTTGGCATGTGTCTAGTAACAAATTTTGTAAATAGCATGTTTTCTAAGTACTTATTTTGAGAATTGTGTTAGGTAGGACTTCATAAAATCTCTTCAGTTTTTAACTTTTATTTTGGTTTCTGCTTTAATTTGTTCTTTGCACTTTTTCTCTAATGCTTTTTTTTTGCGGTTTCCTCAGTCTTCTGACTTGCACTATACGAAGAGTGTACTTTGATTCTAGCTTCCTTCACGACTTTTCTTCTGGAAAAAAAAATGATGTACTAAAAGCATTTGGTTTTTATACCTATTGTAGCTCTCATTATTCAGCTTAGATCAAATATGAAGAATTTTATAGCTATAGGAGGTATAACTGTATTAGCTCTGGAAGGATATTTTGGAGTAATCATTGATTTCATATACTATTAAATACAGATCATTAAATTTTTTAACTTTGAGGACTCCTGATATTAGTAGATCAAAATACTGTTTATAGTTACCAAGGATTTTATCTTCTATCAATAGGCCTATATCAGGGAATTATTTAATGCTTAGTAAGTTAAGAGCAAGGAAGTGTAGCTGTGGCTTTCTTTTCAGTGCTAATATTATTCTATCCATAGAAATCCTATTTTCTGTTCATTAATTTCAGTATTCCATTCTTTCCCAAGATCTCACTTCACAGCAAGCTTTCATACTTCAAGCTCAACATGTTAGTGCTCAGTCCTCATTCCCACATAAACACAACCATTTTGAAAACGTGAACTGATATTAATTACCCCCTTGGCACCAAAAAGTCAGGATTTCCTGATGCGGCACGCTAATGTAAAATGCATTAGTGCAAACGCTGGCTCCAAGGGGTAATACTCTCTAAATAAACACAGCAATGTTTTTCTTTATTCACGACTCTCAGGCTATTCTGAAAGTCATTCATCCTCCATACCCCCCCAAAAGCATTTTGAGTTTTAATAAGTTATAACTGGATTTTCATAAGAAGGAATTGAATTCCAAGCTGCAAATCTGTGGCACTTAACTCTTTGGTTCTTTGAAATAAAATCTACCTAAATGTTCCAGTGATTAAATGGCATTAAACCATAATTTGCAATAGTCTGTTGGAGGATAGCAGTTCATGTTTTTTGATTAGTGTCACTAGAAATGTGTCCTTTTGACCTAAAAAAATTTCTTTGGAAATTTTAGTCACTTAAGGCCAGAAATAATATATTTGGGTTTTTCTGGTTTGTTTATTTTGGTGCAAGTGTGAGTGTGTATGTGAGTTTGAACATTCAGTGTAAATTTATGGTCAAGTAGACAGTATGTCATGTTTTGACGTACCCTCTCCAAACATACTACTACTAGTATTACTACTACTACTATTACTACTAGGTAAAATAAGTGAACCAAACCAGAGATGGCCAGGCCTCAAACAAGCTAAGATCTAACATGGAACAAAAATGTAAACTGGTAAGACGAAAACCATGGGCCTCCTGGGTTCTGAGTCTAGAAGCTGGTAGAGTTATTTGAGAAATTGGCTCCTATGAAGAAATAGAGATAAAAAGTACTGCTTAACCTCAGAGGCTAGAATGTGAATTCCCCTTGTTGCTCCTACTTCTAAAAGGAAGCTTAAAAAGAGCTTGCTGCTGCTGACCACTACCTAGGGCCTTGTTTTGAAAGGAAGCTGAGCATAATGATGCTGAAAAATACATACTTAGCTTCTTGATCTGGAGCTGAACTAAGATATTCTGAAGCTTGGTAACTAGGTCTAAAATATTCCTAAAATAATCTTCATAGGGAAGAAGTTCTCAAAGGTTTGATTCTGGACTTGATGGTGGGGCCTAGGAGTACAAGTGCAAGTACAGAAGGAAGGAGGAAGGATAGGGAAGAGAGGAAAAAATTAAAAGACAAGTAAAACCTCTTACTTTGAACAAACCCATGAAATTAAAATCCCCAAATTTGTCAACAAACCTCTTGGCAGAACACGTATTCCCACCACATGAAGTTAATTTTATAAGGGAGTCTGACATTTTAAAATATGAATGTTTAAGATGCTTGAGGATATAAATCCATTCACATAGATCCTCAAACAGATAAGAAATTATAACAAAAACTTGGACAAAATTAAGCAGATAACGTTTAAAAACTGAGAAATCTAAGCAAAAAATATAGTCATTGGAATAAGCTCAATTGGCATAAACTGTAGGCTGGACACAGTTGAAGAAATTTGTGAATTAGATGATAGTGTGAGAAATTGTTCCATATTGAAGAGATGGGGAAGGGAATGCAGAGTTTTAATAAGGTAGCTTCAGAAGAAGGAAATGGATTGGTAGAAAAGCAATACATTAAAAAAAAAAAAAACTGACAGTTTTCCACAGTTGAATCTATAAATACTCAGATTGTAAATCCACCCTAAGTCTAATCAGGGCAAAGAAAAATGAATCCATATCCAGATACATCATGGATGGTATTCAGAAAGAAAAAAATCGTATCAGGAGAGAGAAAAGGCACAATTTAGACAGGAGAACTCCCTGCAATAGTTAAAAGATACAGGAGTCAAGTACTGAGGGAAAAAGCCTAAATGTTACACCCAGCTAAACTATAATTCTATAGTGATGGCAAAATAAATTTTCAGACTTACAAAGACTAAGTTCAGCATCCAAGTTGTATTTGAGTGAAAAAGAAAACCCAGGAGAAGATCTAGGATGCAAAAAAGAATGGAAATTACATAAAATTTGTCAAATATAGTTACTTATGGGAAACAGATCACTTCTCTTTTGGGTGCAAAGAAAAAGAGTTAAATGTGATAGGTTGATTGCATTAGTGACCTCAATTCTTTACCCCTCTCTGAATTCATGCCCCTTTGCCATGTGATTTTGCAGTTCCTCTCACTGAAGAGGCAGATTTAAACTTCTTGCCCCCTTGATTCTGAGTTTGGCTGTGTGACTTGGCCAGTGGGATATTAGTTGATATGACTCAGAGAGTCTTGTAAAAGCACTGGTTCAGTTCTGCTTCCACTCTGTATCTCTGCCTTTGCCATGGAAATCTGCCCAGGCTAACCTGCTAAGGAATGTGAGAGACAGATGAGGCAAAACCAAGTCAACACAGCCAACGCTAGCCGACCCCAACCAAGATCAGTAGAGCCACCCAGCCAACTAGCCAGCTGACCACGGTGCATAAGCAAATGTAGCCCAGATCTGCTAGACTCTGCAGGCTCTGAAGCTAAATAAATGTTTATTGTGTGTGTGTGGCTCCTTGTTATGCAACGTTGTAGTAATAGATAGCTGATACAATAACAAGATATAAGATAGGAAACATGATGAATGAATAGATAAAGCCTATGAGGGGGCTTTCATGTTCTGGAGAATAATGGACTGAAAAACTTTAGGCTTTGTTGGAAAGTTTTTCAGGTAAAATTATAAGAGTAATGTTAAAAGTGTTAGTATAAAAATGTAAGAGTATCATTTTAAAGAGAAAATACAATTCAGAAATTTAGGAGCCAAAAAGAGGAAGGGAGAAAAAGCAAGAGGAGGAGAAAAAGAGAAAATGTACTAATCCATTCTAAGGAAGGAATAAAGGAATAAAAAGGGAAAAAGTGGCCAAAAACTCACAAAAGAATATGATAGGATTATATCTAAGTATGTCAGCAGTAACCATAAATATAAATTAAACTTATTTATTAAAGGACATTAAGAGGAAACTCAACTGTATTATTCTTATTAAGGGATATTACTAAAACATAACAAAAAGGTGGAAAACCAATATAGGTATATTAATACCAAAGTAGAATTTAAAGCAAAAGCATTAATAGGAATAAAGTAGGAGCCTAAGTAATAGTAAATAGAAAAACCACTTAAGATATAATAGCTTTGGAATATACAAAGCAAAAGCAGAATTAAAAGCAAAAATGTAGAAATCTGAAACCATAGCAGAAGGATTTTAATCTACTTAGAGCAGAAACTTGGCTCAGACAACAATTCGAGTGCAGAACAGTCTAATAGAAGTATAATGTTAGCCCCTTATGTAAGTTAAAATTTTTCCAGTAGCTACATTAAAAAATACATAAAAAGGAAACTTTTAATGTATTTTATTTAACCAAATATATCCAAAATGCTACTTCAATATAAAATTCATGAGACATTTTATATTCTTTTTTTGAAAGAAAGACTCTCACTTGTATTTTTTTTTTTAAAGATTTTATTTATTTATTTGACAGGGAGACAGCGAGAGAGGGAACACATGCAGGGGGAGTGGGAGAGGGAGAAGCAGGCTTCCGGAGGAGCAGGAAGCCCGATGTGGGGCTCAATCCCAGGACCCTGGGGATCATGACCTGAGCTGAAGGCAGATGCATAACGGCTGAGCCACCCAGGCACCCCTCTAGCTTGTATTTCAACTTCTAATACATCACTAGTCACATTTCAAGTGCTCTATCAGAGGCTACTGGTCTGAGGCTACCATATTGGATAGTCTTTTTTTTTTTTTTTTAAAGATTTTATTTATTTATTTGAGACAGAGAGAATGAGAGAGAGAGAGCACATGAGAGGGGGGAGGGTCAGAGGGAGAAGCAGGCTCCCTGCCGAGCAGAGAGCCCGATGTGGGACTCGATCCCAGGACTCCAGGATCATGACCTGAGCTGAAAGCAGTCGCTTAACCAACTGAGCCACCCAGGCGCCCCATATTGGATAGTCTTGATGCAGAAAATCTGATAGATCTCAGATCCTGTATCTGACAGAATATATATTTTTCAAGTATATGTAATATATAAAAAAAAATGACCTGCTAATTTACAAAAGTCTGATCAAATTTTAAAGAATATCATATAAATCACTTTCCCTGAAAACAGTACATTTGCGAGGAACTTTCAAAATTTATTAATAAACAACTTGTGGTTAGAAAGTTGCAGTGGAAATTTAAAAATTTTTAGAACTAAGCTACAGTAAAAGTTGTCAGTAGCAAAACTTGTGAGATGCTGATAGGACAGTTCTCAAAAGTAAATAGATAGCCTTAAATGCCTTTATGTAAAAAAAAAACAAACATGGAAAATAAATCCAACTCAGAAATGTTGATGAAGAAGCTAAAATTAAATGCAGATAAGACAACAATAAGGAAGGATTTTGAAGGGAATAATAAGGCAAAGAGCATAAATAAATGACATAAGACAACAATGAAAGGATTACTAAAAAGAACCAAATCCCTTTTTGGAAAATAATAGCTGTAAATTGACAAAAAAGAGTTAAGGCATAAGTAAGCAGTTTTAGAAAGAGGAACAGGAGTATGACTAAAAATGTGCTATATACTCCAAATATTTGCTAAAAATATACCATTTAAGGGCCATATAGCAAGCCTGGTTATGAACTTCTTTTTTTTTTTTTTAAAGATTTTATTTATTTATTTGCCAGAGAGAGAGTGTCTGAGAGCACAAGCAGGGGGAGCGGCAGGCAGAGCGAGATTCTTATATCTGACATTAATATCACAAAATATAAATAGGTGTGACAAAGGATGTGGTCTCTGGCCCCTTTCGGAACCCATGACTAGATTAGAAATCAAAATGAATTTTTAAGATTTTATTTATTTGAGCCAGAGAGCATGAGTTGGGGGGAGAAGGGGCGGGCAGAAGAAGAGGGAGAAGCAGGCTCCCTGCTGAGCAGGAAGCGGATGCAGAGCTGGATCCCAGGACCCTGAGATCATGACCTGAGCCAAAATCAGATGCTTAACCGACTGAGCCACCCAGGCGCCCCTCAAACTGAATTCTTTAATTACCTATAGCTCATTTATGAATTGTCAGCTCCCTGAAGGCTGAGACTTTGTTTTTGTCTACTGCTGGTCACCTAGTACCTAGAATAATTTCTAATATGTAATGTGAGTTTCATAAGTATTGGTTGAAAGAAGGTATTAGGAATGTTGGTTCTTAATGGTATGTATGCAGAAATTTAGAATTCAGGTATTGTAGATGAAGTAATAAAACAGATGCGTTAGAGATAAAAGCCAGGGCCTTAACATGGTGCCTTTAATATAAGGCCCACAATGCCTTCCACACAATTCACAATCCTGACTTATCCTGAGGTATCTGGCGACAATACCTAGCCTGACCTATGGTGAGGTTATTTATAGTCTGTCTGTATCTGACTCATTCCCCTGGAGGTGCCGTGTAATGTACTCTATATGCACGCATCTGGTCCTGGTTCAGGAGAAAGGATTGCGAACCTGTGTAAATGCCTATCTTTAAGCCATATAACAGAAGGGTACATTTCATTTTTAAATAGGCCAGTGGCAGTTGCCTGGTCATACTGGTGATTTATTAATGAATTATAGCATTGCCATCATTTTACAAATGGTTATAAAATGGTAAGCATAGCTAACTTTATTCTATTTCCCCTTGTTAATAATAATAATAAAGAAGCCTCCTTGGGGGAGTATATTGTTGTGGGAATGCAGATGCAAGAATGATGACGTTGATGACAGCATTCCTCTGTTTTGGTCTCTGATCCTCGAGTCTGTGCCCGGAGCTAAACCATTAGGATTCTACAACTGGCTAGGAGAACATGTGCTGTTTTGCTCCTGGACCATTATGGCCAACTATATGATACATGTAACGATCTTACCATCATGAGCTTCCTTGGGCCTCCCCTCCCCATCCTCCTGGGGCCTTGGCTGTATGCCCATTCTGCCTTAACAATGCTCCTTCTATTTCTCTGTGTTTCGTTCTCTTTATTACCCTCCCCAAGCATTCGGTCACATTCCAAGTGGCTTTCCTTACTGCGTAATATTCACTCAACCATGTTCAAGTTGCCTGTTAAACCTGTTTCTTTTATTAACATTTTATGGCTTCTAAGCATTTCCAAGTTCCTCTAGTAGACAGTTCCCTTACATGAGGGGTGATGGGCTTCTGGCATGGCATGCTAATTATTAACAATGATGTCTCTTCTTCTATGAAAAATAGCAAGAGCTCCTTGATAAGCATGTGTGGGATGTGTACACTCATCTAAACAAAACAAAACAAAACAAAAAAACAAAAGAAGCCATATCATATCACTTTGTGTTTGGAAACTCAGATCTAAAATTATCTTCAAAAAGAAATACTACCTCCTCATTTGAACCGAATATACTATGTTTCATCTAATCTAAGACCCATTTAATTCACATTTTAATATCTCTGAAATAGGGATTTTTTTTCTCTCTTGATAATACCTAAAATAATGGTGTGTCTTACAATTAATGGTGTTTTAGACCACATGAATTACAGTATAAATGTTTTTAAAAGTATGCCATATTATTTACATCTTTTTCATTTTCTTAATAGACTAAAGTTTCTTAGAGCCTGTAATAACCTAAATTAATAAAAAGCCTATAATAGAAAAACTGTATCTTTAAAAAATAAACATACTATGTCGTTTGTGCTACCTTTTGCTTAATCATTTCTCCTATTGTAGAAAATTTGGCTTTTCTTATGGAAAATCCTATTACCATTTTGCTGAGGCAATTATCTTTGTATGTACGCTTATTCTATATCGCAGAGGATTTGGAGTCACACTGCCTGCTTTTGAATCTTGGTTCCTTCACTTACTAGTTATAAAACCTTGGACAATGACTGAACCTCTCTGTGCAGCAGGTGCTGCACCCCCAAACTAGAGATAATAATATACTTACCCCAGGGATGTTGTAAGAATTAAAGGAGATAATTACATAAACTACTCAAACTTTCTAATGTCATTACATGTTAATATATTAGAGTAGTGCCTGACACAGAGTAAGTGCTGTATATAAGTGTAAATTGTTATTACTTGGGATTATTTCTTTAGGATAGTTTCCTAGAAGTAGATTTATCTTGTCAAAGGGTATAAACACTTTCTAAGGCTCTGAGTAAATACTGTGATTTTTCTTTACAATTATAGTATATGTGCTGCCGAAGCGAGCACTCTTTACAATTAGATTATATTAATTTGTACTCTTGGAATGGATTGAATATATATTGTTCCGCTTTTGCCAATTTGTAGCATTTTTATTTATTTATTCTTAATTAATTTTTTTAGATTTTATTTATTTATTTGACAGAGAGAGACACAGCAGGAGAGGGAACACAAGCAGGGGGAGTGGGAGAGGGAGAAGCAGGCTTCCCGCGGAGCAGGGAGCCAGACACGGGGCTCGATCCCAGGACCCTGAGATCATGACCTGAGCTGAAGGCAGACGCTTAACGACTGAGCCACCCAGGTGCCCCCAGTTTTTAGCATTTTTTAAAGATAAATCTTTGCTAATCTCATAGATGAATATGACAGTTTATTCTAATATTTATTTCTTTGGTTATTAGTGTGTTTTTTGAATTGAATATTTTCCTGTATATTAGCCATTTGTATTTCCTCATTTTTTAAAAAAAACCTATTTATGCTTAATGATTTTACAGGGCTTCTTATACATTTGGATAAGTTCAATAGGTAAAAGTTACAGTTTTATAATCTATTTGGATAAATTATGCAGTGGGTTATACTCTTTTTACTAGTTTGTTTTTTTCTTTTTGGCCTTTTATATGTATATGATTTTGTTTTTTTGTGTAGGAGAATATATTTTGTTGCTTGAAAGCTTGGAAAGTCCTTTTTCTTTGTTTTATGATGTTTAGATTTATTTTTTACATATAACTTTAGTTGTCTATTTTAAAAATATTTTTCCTCAAATAGCTTATCACCTTCCCTACCACATTTTTTTTTTCCTACCACATTTATTGATTAATTCATTCCTCTTAAAATATTTTTTAGGGGCGCCTGGGTGGCTCATTCATAAGCGTCTGACTTCGGTTCAGGTCATGGTCCCAGGGTACTGAGATCGAGCCCCGCATCGGGCTCCCGGCTCAGCAGGGAGTCTGCTTCTCCCTCTCCCAACTCCCCCTGCTTGTGTTCCTGCTCTCGCGCTCTCTCTCTGTCAAATAAATAAATAAAATCTTAAAAAATAAATAAGGTATTTTTTAAAGTAATACGTGCTAATTTTAAAACAACTAGAAAATACAGAAAAGTTCATAAGGAAGAAAAATAAAATTGTTTATAATTCTACTCTTTAGTAATAACCATTATTAACATTTTGGAGTTCTTCCCTCCTTTTTTCCCCCTTTGCATGATGTAATTTTGTTATTCTTGCTGTTTCCTTTATTGTATATTAGAGTCTTTTTCTGGCCTCTTTATCTTGTTTCATTGTTATATCCTTGCCCTAAACCCCACCACTTTAACTGTTTTAGGTTTATAATCTCTTTTAATTTAAGGGTGTTATACTCACTTCACTGCTGTTCTTGAACATGCCAATGACATTTCTGTCTCAAGATCTTTGCTTTTGCTTTTCCCTCAGATAACCACATGGCTGACTCCATACTCATCTCTCCAGGTCTCTGGACAATGTCACCTTATTAGTATGGTCTTCTCTGACCACCCATTTTAAAAAATAGCAATCTCTTCCCCTGGGTACTTCCTATTCCCCTTCTCTAATTTTTTTCCAAGTTCATATAATGAAATCACATACTGTGTTCACTATTGCTCAGAAAAAAAGATTCCTTTCAAAATATTGAAATATGACAGTGCCTCTGGTCATGCAAGAGCTCTGATGGAGATGTACAATGAGAGTAGTCTTTTTTTTTTTTAAGATTTATTTATTTATTTTAGAGAGAGAGGGAGAGAGCACGTGCGTGCCTGAGCAGGGGGAGGGGAAGAGGGAGAAGGAGAGAAGCACACTCAGCATGGAGTTGACGCGGGGCTCTATCTCACAACCCTGAGATCATGACCTGATCTGAAATCAAGAGTCGGACGCTTAACCAACTGGGCCACCCAGGCGCCACAGCAAGATTAGTCTTGTTTTCATTCCTGCTAACGCAGCATGCGTTCTGCAGCCAATGGATCAAGGAGTAGTTTTGACTTTCAAGTCTCCTTACTGAGGAAGTACATTTCATAAGGCTCTAGCAGCCATTGATAGTGATTCCTCAGATGGATCTGGGCAAGTCCATTGAAAAACCTTCTGGAAAGGGTTCACTATTCTAGATGTCATTAAAAACATTCGTGATTCATGAGAAGAGGTCAAAATACCACCATTTCCAGGAGTTTGGAAGAAGTTAATTCCAATCCTCATGGATAACTTGGAGGGGTTCCAGACTTCAGTGGAGGAAGTCCCTGCAGATGTGGTGGAAACAGCAAGAGAACTAGAATTAGAAGTAGAGCCTGAACGTGTAACTGAATTGCTGCAAGCTCATGATCAAACTTGAACAGATGAGGAGTTGTTTCTCATGGATGAGCAAGGAAAGTGGTTTCTTGAGATGGAATCTGCTCCTGGTGAAGATGCTGTGAAGATTGTTGAAATGACAATAAAGGATTTAGAATATTTCATAAGCTTAGTTGAGAAAGCAGTGGCAGGGTTTGAGAGGATTGACTGTAGTTTGGAAAAAAGTTCTACTGTGGGTAAAATCCTATCAAATAACATCGCATGCTACAAAGTAATCGTTTGTGGAAGGAGGAGTCAATCAATGTGGCAAACTTAATTGTCTTATTTTAAGAAATTGCCACGTCCACCCCACCTTTCAACAACCACCACTTGATCAGTCAGAAGCCATCAGCATTGAGGCAAGACCCTCCACCAGCAAAGATTATAATTTGCTGAAAGCAAGACTATACTTTCAGGGATCATTTCTATAGTTTGTTAATTTGCTGAAAGCTCAGATGATGGTTAGCATTTTTTACCAGTATTTTAAAATTAAGGTATGTACATTGTGGGGGTTTTTTTGATACACTACTACTGCACACTTAATGGTCTACAGTATAGCATGAACATAACTTTTATAGGCACTGGGAAACTGAAAAAATGTTATTTGACTTGCTTTTTTGCAGTGGTCTGGAATTGAACCTGCAAGATCTCTGAGGTATGCCTGTACAAATACTACATTTTTGTTTATTTTTTAAATGATTGTACTATGCACATTGCAGATTAAGGTGCAACTTCTTTTTTGAATAGTGTTATTGATGTATACTTCATATACCATGAAATTCACCCAATTTAAGTACACTGCTCTCTCTCCTCTCTCTCTCTCTCTTTGAAGTGAGATTTACCACTGAGAAGTCTGGGGTATACTACTCAACAAGTTTTAATAAATTCATAGAGTTGGGGAGCCATCACCACAATCCAGTTTTAGAACACTTCCAAAGCATTTCTCATACCCATTTGTAGATAGTATCTGTTCTTATCCCTGATCCAGCAACCCCTGTTCTGCTTTCTCTTGCTATAATTTTGCCTTTTCTAGAAATGTCATATAACTGTAGTCATACAGTATGCTATCTTTTATTTCTAAAGTTTTTCACTTGACCTGATGATTTTGAGATTCATCCTTGTTGTACATATCAGTAGTTTTTCCTCTTTTTATTGTTGTTGATTAGTATTCCATTGTACGGATATACTACATTTTGCTTTTTCATTCATCAGTTGATGGGCATTTGCATTGTTCCTAGTTCTAGGTACTTAAGGATAATGTTGCTATAAGCATTTGTTTACACATCTTTGTGTGTCCATTTATTTTCATTTCTTTTTGGTAAATATCTAGGAGTGAAATTTCTGGGTTTTATGGTAAATGTATCCTTAAGTTTTTAAGAAGCTCCCAAACATGCACAAAGATTTGAGAGGGAAAATGAAGGGTTCAAGTTTGAGCTAATTTGCAGCAGCTTATAGACGATTGCAAATCTAAGTACAGAACCAAGGAGACAGGGTGAGGCTTGTGCTAGGGAATCATGAGTCATAAAGCACAGGGGTGATGTTGAAGCCGTGGAGTGGATGAGATGACCTGAGGAGTTCATGTAATATAAGGAGGACCGAACTCCTGGAAATAGAAGCATTTGGGGGGAGTGGGTAGATAAAGAGAATTAGTGAGACAATGTGAGAGATCAACAAGTAGGAGAAGCAGGAGAAATTATGCCACAGAAACTAAGGGAAGAAAAGTTGATACAGTAAGTGGGTGGTATGATCTCTGCTTTCAAACACACATCTCCAGCCTTTCTGCAGAGACCGATTAGCTCTCTGGCAGAACCCTCCTAGTTGGGATATATTCAGAATTCTCTGAGCTGAGGTTCCTGTTAGAGGCAGTACTTCTCAAACATAGTCTCCTACTCCATACCTGTAGACCAGTTCACTTCGCCTTTCAGGTGTACCCTTTCTTCTGGAGTGAGTTAGCCACTGGTCTGCTATGTTCCCCAAGCTCCAGAAACCTCAGGTGATATATTCCAAAGCAGCTGTGAAGGGCATCCTGGGCTTTAAGTGAGGTGACTATGCATGGTGGTATCACTCACAGCTCTTTGGAAACTCTCTTCAGAGGAATTTCCATTTTCACGTCACCATAACTTCATATCTTTTATGCTCTTATAGTAGGTGTTGAGAAAAAAAGGCTTAGCTACCTCCTTAGCAAAGTCCTACGTAGGTGGGCTAGGAGTGTGTTTTGGACCTCAGCTTAAGGTAAAGCTAAAAGGTCCACTTTAGTACACTAGATTTCCAAGCACTTGAGAGTGCTCAAAAAAAAAAAAATTAAATATTGAATGAATGAACAAATGATCCCATAAGTGAATGGATAATTTTCATTCCTTGTGATCACCTCTTGTTAACCACTCCCTGTTTCTTGACCAGCCGATGCCCTCTGCTGCTTCCATTCCTACTTTATCAGCTATTTCTCATCTCTCATGCTCACTTTTGATTGTCTGCCCCTTAAATGTGGTTTCCTCCAGGGTTTCGTCCTCACTCCCATCTCTTACCTTTTTATTAAGTATATTTTCCCTGAGGGAATTCCATCCATATCCCTGGTTTGACTACCACATATGCACTTTCTTTCCTGGGCCAGATTCATTTTAAACTAGTGGTGTGTTGTAGCCAGCCTGTACTGGCTCACAAGAGCCAATTGTTAAGTTTTCCAGAATCATGTGAGCCGGTGGGTTGCAAAGCCAGCTGTTATTAAAATTATATAAATTTACAATTAAAAGTATATTAAAAACAAAGGTAATTTTTACTTAAAACTCACTTTCTGACCATCTTGCTACTCTTTTATTATCAATGCTCTTGAGATTTTGCATATCTATTGTATTTTTGGAAATCCTATATAACAGTGTGCAACTGTGCATCTCTTCCAACTCTGCGTTCAGTGATGTCATGTTGGTCACTGGAAAACTGCCGCAGTAGGAGTGTCGACACCATGAAAATCAGGAAATGCTGCAAATCAGGCCTTAGTCTATTGTTTTATTGATTGTCTAGACTTGAGAAAGTGACTGAGTACATGTTAATAATGGAGATTAAGCTTAATAGTGTGTTGGTCTATAGCTGTTACATTGTGAGTAACACAAAAAATTGAAATATTCTTCTAATATTCAAAAACTATTACCCAATTCAGCAAAAAAAAAAAAAATGTGCTCATATCACTAGTGAACAAGAGAAGTTCTTTTTTTTTTTTTAAGATTTTATTTATTTGAGAGAGAGAGCACAAGCCAGGGGGAGGGGCAGCAGGAGAGGGAGAAGCAGACTCCCCACTGAGCAGGGAGCCCGATGCAGGACTCGATCCCAGGGCACTGAGATCATGACCTGAGTCGAAGGCAGATGCTTAACTGACCGGATCCACCCTGGCGCCACAAGAGAAGTTCTGTCCCATGTTTTCAGCGTTTCACTTTCTGTCACTTCCTAATGTAAACATAAATAACCATATTTGTGCCATAAGTGTCCTTATTCATCAGCTGCAATCCCAGGTTGGCTGTGGATACAAGAGTTTGCAAAAGTCAACAAAACATTTTGTGAGAATTGATTGGTGAAAAGAAATTTACACTAAAGAGTATTATATGCTTTATTATTATTTGTAAATTAGGAACTACACATCCTCCATATCAGTAAAATGTGTACAACTTATGTATAGATATATGTGTGCATTCCCCCATCCGCCAGAGAGCCAGTTAAATATTTACCATCACATCACTTCTCGAAACCCTCAATATCAATTGCCTATTAGACATTTTAAATTTAATATGATAGGCATCTCAGACTTAACGTATCAGAAACAGAATTCATTTTCCTTTGAATGTCTTTTCCTCTTTTGATACTCTGTATCTTAGGGAATTACATACCCTAGGAGGAAAAAAAGTGAAAATAGTAGCTATAGGTTGCTTTTTCAATATGTGTCATCTATAAAGACGGGAAAGAAAATAAGAGGGAGATAGTTGGTGGAGTTTTTTGTTTAGTTTAGTTGTAAGAAAATGATCTTGAATATATTCGTATGGGAAAGAGGCAATGAAGAGGGGAGAATTGGAAGCTCCAGGAAAGAGAGGGAGCCGATGACAGGACAGTCTGTGAGAAGGAAGGAGAGGGCAGGGACCAGAGCACATTGGCCTTGAACAGGAGAGAGTCACCTTTCCCACACTGCCAGGAGGAAAGGAGATAGGGATGAGGATGTGTCCTAGGTTGGGTTCTCTAGGAGCAGAGCCTGGGACAGGGATTCTCGTTCAAGTGAGTGTGGGTGGGGGGGGTGCTCTCAGGAGAAGGAATGGGAGACGGATGATAGGATAGTCAAGAGTGTGATCTAGACTGGAAACTAACATCATCTGTGATCATAGAGGGAGGGGCAGCATCATAAATTGCACCCAGGTTACTCACCTTGAGGCCCAGACTGGCCTTTTCCTCCTGTGCCAATCATTCTTTGGTTGAGGTCTGCTCGTCAGAGAAGCGGGGCATAATCTTCCAGACTATGTGGGTTCTGTCTGGCTGAGGGCAATACTCCAGGGAAGGCAGTAGCTAAGAATTTTAAACAACCAGCCCGCGGAATAGCTGAGGGACAAGAACACCTGCCACTTTATAAAGGGGATCTGAGTGGGGCACCAGTAGCATCCACTGGCTACATACATAGGCATAAATGGGGGAGAGATGGAAGTGGAGAAGAGTTTGAGGCAGTTCCTGGTGAGTGGTCTCTCTAAAATAGTAATCCAAATTACCTGCTGAGGGTGGGGAGGAATCTGGTGGGCACAGACAGCTCGAGTAGGGTGGGAAGATTTTGAGGGACTGCTATGTGTAAGCGATGGGGGAGGGGCTGTCCTGGGCAGTACTCAGGGTCCAGTTACTGTTGGAGACATGGAGTAGTGACAGCACTTCGCATTGTTACTTATATTCTTCAGCAGTCTCGGTGTAGGGGTGCAAAAGGCAGGTGGTTGGCTTAACCCAGTGTTGACATTTTGCTGGGTAAGTATAGTGCAGGCAGAAAAGAGTAAGTAGAGCATGAGGATGATGGTGAGAGAGTTTTTGAAAGCTCCTACTACCTTTTGGGAAGGCAGAAATGTACACAACAAATTACAGGGCAAGCCTGTGTTCACAGTGCATCGACAGAAGTACAAAGTAGTGGGTAAGATCAGAGAAGAGAGTGAAGCATTTTCTGAGTTGAGGACAGGAATTTCTATGGCTTCACATCAATGGGACTGCATTTGAACTGCCTCTTGAAGGGCCAGTGGGGGAAAAAATCTCCCTGGGGGAATGTGGAAGGGAATGGTGTAGAGAAAGCACGGGAAAAAATGCATGAAAGCAATCTGGTAGAGGCTGATGATTTAAAAGTATATATGGTAAAGCCTGCAACAAGGCACCCACAATAAGTAAAATCAGATAGAAGTGGTTGGCTTTGGCTCTTGTTCTCACTCAGCCCCATTCTCAAATAGGGGCAGGCTAAGTTTCTTATACTGGGGGTAAGACGGTGGCCGTGGGTTGGATCAAGACCTGGCTAAGAGAGTAGCATTGTAAGCCCATCTTTGGAAGCAGGGAGGCAGAGAGTGTGTTGCCACATCTCAGTAGTCTCTTAGACTTACTTCCATGGCTGTGAAATGGGTACCAATTAACAAGGAGATAACTGGGTTGTTGGCACTGCCTTTGAAATCTCAGCCAGTTATGAGCCCAGAGTTGTCCCTATTGATATTTAAATCAGAGTAGACATCGCAACTGATAGACAAACCATACCTCAGCCAAACCATGTTCGTTCGGATCCAGCACCTGCCCCAGGACTACTGGTAGCTAGCTCCATAGGCTCCCCCAAACTTTCATTAACTTTATAATAATGCATATCACTCAATATTTTGGTTTCTGCATATGTGGGATTTTGGTGGGGTTTTATTGTGTATAGGTGGTATGAAGGACAAAGTGAAAACAGTTGAAAAGGATTTTTGAAGACATAAAATAGTTGAAAAGGTATTTTTTGTTGAAAAAATGAAAGTAATACATATTCTTTATAAATCAAAAATTGTAGGAGGGTAAGAAGGAAAAACAAAAGTAACCATCCCCTCATTCTACCAAAAAACCCTTTCTTCCCAGAGATAATCATTGTTAACAGTTTAGTATATAGCTGTTCTTACATAAGCACATATGGTATTTCCATTATATATAAATATAAATATATATTTTATATATATATAATACACAATATTCTGGTCTTTAACCTAATACTTTTAAGTCAGTAATATATCTTGGGTGTTTTTACATGATCAGTGTTGCTTTTTTTCATAGCTACCTAATATTCCATGGTATTGAACAAATTTTCCATTAATGAGAATCTAAATAGATTCTATTTTTTTATTATTATAAATAATAGAACAATGAACACCTTATGTGCACTTCTTTTTGTACTTAATTACTTTAGATAAATTCCTAGAAGAGGGATTATTGGATCAAAGGGTATGATAGTCTCACATATCAGTTAACTCTCTGATATACATGGCCAGACTGCCTTCCAAAAATTTGCCTGAATTTACTCCCCAGTAAACAGTGTAAATACTGCTTAATTCTTTTTTAATTAATTAGTTAATTAATTAGACACAGAGAGAGAGAGCACAAGCAGGAGGAGCAGCAAGCAGAGGGAGAGGGAGAAGCAGACTTCCCGCTGAGCCGGGGAGCCGGACATGGGGCTCGATCCTAGAACTCTGGGATCATGACCTGAGCCGGAGGCAGCCGCTTAACCGAATGAGCCACCCAGGCGTCCCAATACTGTTTAATTCTTTACCAACACAGAACATTATCAGTATTTCTATCTGATTGGTTAAAGTTTTGCATATATGTAAAATATAAATATATATGTATAGGTATATAGGTATATATATTTGTATACACACACACACCCACATATTTTTGTTTTTGCTGCAAAAAGCTTTGTTTCCAGGGGCGCCTGGGTGGCTTAGATGGTTAAGCGTCTGCCTTCGGCTCAGGTCATGATCCCGGGGTCCTGGGATCGAGTCCCGCATCGGGCTCCCTGCTAGGCGGGGAGCCTGCTTCTCCCTCTGCCTCTCTCTCTGACTCTCATGAATAAAAAAAAAAAAAAAAAAAAAGCTTTGTTTCCAGGGTGGTTGAAAAGCTGCCTAGTGGCTGCAGAGAGAGGCTCAGGCACAAGCCTAGGCACCAGGGGGATGGCAGAAGGGCCCACAAAGGCCGCCAGGTTCCAGAGGCTCCTAAACGTGCCAGCCTGCGGAAGTGAGTCAGGTGGTCGCCCATCTCCTCGCTAAGTTTCACCTGCTCATCCCGGAAGTGGCTTGCTCCAGGAAGTCCCAGAGCGCCGGGTGCGCGCCGGCAGCCCCCAGGGCGTGCAGATCCAGACGCGCCTGGTTCAGGTTCTTGTCTAGAACCAGGGCGGCTTGCACGGCGTCCAGTATTTTACCCACTCATCTTGGGACAGCTTTTACATCTTTGGAAGAGGGCGCGGCCGACCTGCTGGTTTTGCATTCAGGTGGTGCTCGGCACCCTCGAGCTTCTCAGCCAACTGGCGGAATGGCCCACGGCCTCCGGAGCCACGTTGTCTGGCTCGAAGTAGAAGCCCAGAGGGAGGTAGGTGTAGGAGGCCCGTAGCTGCACGCTGAGCAGGCGGTTGCCCGCGGCCTCCACCTCGGTGGGATAATTCGGACGGATCTGGGGGCTCATGGTTGATCGGTAATATGGAGCTAAGCCCAAAGTAGGGTGTTGGCTGGTCCCGGCGGCAGAGGGTGGCAGAGGAGATGGTTGTGAAGGTTGCTACTGGAAAAAAGTTTGGAAGGTGTTTGGAGGCTGGTAGAAAGGGCATTCCTGGGTCTATTCTGTCCAAACACTTGTTGAAATAAGAGAACCGCGGGACTGCCAGGCGCACTGTCGGTTAAAGTTATGGTTTAAGAAGTTATTTTTAATAATCATGGTGATAAAAAAGAAACTTACTGGGCGCCTGGGTGGCTCAGTTGGTTAAGCGACTGCCTTCGGCTCAGGTCATGATCCTGGAATCCCTGGATCGAGTCCCGCATCGGGCTCCCTGCTCGGCAGGGAGTCTGCTTCTCCCTCTGACCCTCCCCCCTCTCATGTGCTCTCTCTCATTCTCTCTCTCTCAAATAAATAAATAAAATCTTAAAAAAAAAAAAAAAAGAAACTTACACCAGGATGGTTGATATTGAAGATGGAAAATATTCTCTGGGTAGTTGAGTTCGAAGTATGTTTAGTAGTTAACTTTCCTGAGGTTCCGTTACACACTTTGTTGAGATGATGAAGGTGGTATGGAAATCCTGGGGCTGCTGCCGTCACTCTTCATTAGTTTGAAACTCTACCCAAATTCGTGGAGATGAAATTCACCTCTGTGGTTGGAGATGGTCACTTGGTAGAAGGCCTTTTGAGAGTTTACTTGTGATATGCAGAAATGAATCAAAACCTTTCAGCGTGGGGAATGCTTTTCAAAGGAGCTAAGCTCTCCATATTATAGGGCCATTTAAAAATTCTTTAAAAACAAAAATTTCTTAGATCATTTTATCAGTAAGAAAAGAATAGATTAATGTCAGCCATTAGGATTTTCATATGCATAATATGTATGTACATACTATGAAAATATACACATAGATGGAAAGGAAATTAAAAACATCATTGTTATAACAAAGGTTTTGTTAAAAGCTTGTGTTTCTGTATCTCAGGTCCATCTTGATCTCTATCTCTGGACCATTTTGCCAGAGGTTTAGTGTTTTTTGTTTTTGTTTTTTTGTTACGTAATTTTGGAACAAAATGCGATTGGAATTCTTGGGCTCACTCTTCACCCTTCCTTGCATTCACATCCTTGCTGGATCCTCATGACATGGATGGAGTGTACCTCCCTGCTCCTTGACTTTGAGCTTGTCAGTATTCCTTGCATTGGCTTACAGAAGGAAGTTTTAATTGTGGGTCTAGAGTCTAGAAGCATGAGGTGAGCATGCCCTGGCTAGCTGACTGGTTCAAGGAGGATGAGAAACATGAGGAGCAGATCCAGTGTTGTGTGTGAAGCAGAACCACACCAAATGATTCAAAGAAACATTAGAACGAATGCTTATTGTTGCATGTCACTAGTTTTTAATGATTGTTGTTATGCCGCATTGTTTTGACAATAGCTAAGTGGCATATAATTGTAAAAAATGTTCTTAGTGCTTCTATAATGTTTCCACTGATTTTTAAGTTTGGCACTCTTACTTCTAATACATCTTGTATTTGATGCTTATGATCTTTATTTTGTGCAAGGATTTCTTAGTCGAGTCACAGTCCAAGAGAAAATTCACCCAACTTTGTTTCCTCATATACTGGTAAATATAAAAAAACAAGCTCAATTTTATTTCCTCAAATCCGTATTTAATTGTAAATAAACTTTGCCTGTTCTTTTAAATTATTTGCTAGGGTCACAACAATGAGAAATGGTAACAAAGTTCTTAAAATGTTTACTTTTTGCATTCAGTTTTCAGAATTCTCTTCATGTCAAGCTGGTCTGAAAAGTTAAAAATAACTACCTCCGGAGATTTCTTCTTGGGCTGTATTCTTCCTTGGGAACCTCTAAGCTTTTCCCACCCAAACTGGGTCATCATCCCTGCCTAATTTAAAAATCTCCCAGATCCAATGCTCTACAAAAATCAATGAGATCTTTCCCACCAGATAATCCCAGCAGCCACGTGTTATATTCTCTGGTTTGATTCTGCAGGAGTTTGATTTTATATACTCTCTTGTAATAATTTATTAACTTGATAAAATCTGCTGACTCCTCATGGAAAATATTCTGTTTATATTTTATATTTCTTGTGGCTTTCTTTCCATAGCTTTTATTACTGAGTATTTACATGAGAATAGGGCCTTTGTTTTTTAAAAGTTCATCTGTGCTTGCTGTTTATTGTCTCCCCTGAAGTCACAGCCCTCTGTTTGTGACATACATCGTGCTTTTCATATTGAAAGCACTCAGTGAACCCTGAATAATTAATCTTCCCATCATGTCTGTGAGTTATCTAGGTGAGTTGAATTAGCCCCATTTTACAGGCAGGGCAATATGGAGAGTTAGAGTAGGTTATCACTTGAGCATGTCTGAGTTCAAGTGTAAAGCCCTTCTATCTCTTGTGCTACATGAAACCCCTTTCCTTGCTTACAGTTAGTTCTGCTGGATTATTATCAGGTGTATTATATTATGCTTGCTTTTTCTCTGCACATTTCCAAAGAAAAGATATATCAGTGGGAGAAGAAAGATGAACATTGAGTGATGTAACTTCATAAATACTCACTCCACATGATTCTCAAGGGAGTGGTTGCTGGATCATCTGTTGGCAAAAGTTGAGGCAGCGGTCTTATATAACACCATGTTTGCATGGACTGAGGGGCAAGTTCTAATTTTGAGGTCTCCTTACACATTGTCTATTCATTGCCAAAGACTGCAACTTTGGGGTCAACTGGCAAATAACAAAATTAATCATGAATAGAAGATCTGGTGTATTCACATTAGCCATTAAATCAGCTTGATTTATTCACATTCTTTTGATTGTGATGCCCAGATAACATCAAGAATTTGCTTACTGATTGGTGATCAACAGCCGTGATGATTAAAACAACAAAATTTAAAAAATCTGTGGTGCAGTTTTAATAATCAACTTGTTTTTTTCAGAAAAAGAGAAGTCATGCAGTTCTTACAGATCAGTGTTCAGAACCAAGGAAAATGGGGTGGGAGTATCCCACACTTTCCTGTCCTCTTAGATGTCTACTGCTCTGCAGCTTTCTGTTCCTCTTCATTGCCTTGGTATATTCTTGCTAACATGTTTCAGGAACCTCAAATGCAGCAGTCCCTGTCTCTCACTCAACCCATCCTTTTCTTTTGAATCCATATTGTATTTTCTTTGAAGCTCTCTTATGTAAGCCTACTGTCTTATCCTCTTGCTAGATTGTAAACTTCCAGGGGGCAAGGACTATTATTAATTCATTTTTATATTCTCTGAAGGCCTAGGATTCCAGTGATATTTTTTTATGCTTGCTACTTGAATAGTGTTCAATTCTATGCTACAGTAACTAATGAAATGTAATACTTAACAGATATATATACCCCCTTCCCCCAGTTGGATTAGACTTGGATGGAGAACCTACTCTCAGAAGTAAACCCCATGAGGAAAACCAAACATTAACAAATACTTTGTTATAGTTATTATTAGGAGCTTATCTGAATCAAATCCAGGATCACAGTTTTAGTGAATTTCACAGTTTTTGTAGCATTCATATAATAGAAACTCCAAAACCTTTTGGTTCCAATTTTTGAAAGGATCGGTTGCCTTAGTAAGGAATCAGGGACTGTGAATGGAAGCTCTGCTTGTGTGTCATCTCTAAGAAGAAAAACATGATGGGATATAAATAGGAGGAGAGCATGTTTTCATATGTACTCAAGAATTAATTCCGCTGCTATTCACCAACCTTTAGGAATGTGGAAATAATATGCCTGTTGGCTATTTGCGTTAGAACAGATGTAGAATTAATCGGTCCAGCTAACAGTCCCAGGTCTGCCTTGGCCAGTGAAGGATTTTAAAATAGTTCTCCCAAAACAAGAATCATAAAAAAGTCCTCTAAGTCATATTATTAGTAGACTCAAATATTGTCATTGTGTCATATTTACTCCTGTTTCCCCTCTCGTGAATCATTTTTACCTTCTCTCAGGAGCCACAGGGTCATTTCGCTCCAGAGCTTCCCCTTTCTGGAAGGCAGTTTTCTTGCCCGTTGTATCAGTGCCTTCTTGGAAGGCACATTGCCCCTGACCTGAGCAGCTAGGTTTTTAGCTGCTCTTTCAGAACGACGAGCCTCTGTCCCTGGCGAGACTAGGCAGCAGCGGATGGCCCTGACACAAGGTGCCATAGACCCCCTAATTCTTTTCTTCTTCCCCTGCCCTTTTCCTATTAACATAAAAGTGGAGGTAAATTATTTCAGTACATATTCCTGATTCCTAATCACCTTCCACATTTGAGCTACACAAGGGAAGTTATTAAATGTTAGATGGGAATGACATCTACAACCCACAAAATGGATTAAGGAGACTAAGAGCTTTATACCATAAAAACCAATGTTAACAGCATTTGACTTAGTGGGAGAGGACCTCAGCTTGGAGTCCTAGCCTCAACATTTTCAGACCAGTTCCACCCAACAGCCGGTAAATGTAAATCTTGGATATGCGAACAGCTCTTTTGTGGGAATTATCTAGACTCCTCCTTGCTTGGTTTATGTCCACAAACTTCCAAACATCCTATTTTTCTTACTCCTCTCTTGACTCCCAGCATTCTTTAAAACGTGGATTCAAACTCACTTCACTCTTAGCCTCTTTTAACCAAATTATCCAGCCCTGGCACCAGCCCATGGTGACCTAGTTCCCACTCTGGCTCACTCAGGACACTATGAACAGGGGAGATGCACATCATTCCTCTGACACTCATGTTTTTACATGTGCAGAATGGAGCAGGTAATCTGTCTCATATGGTTTTGTGACATTAAAGCACCATGTTAGCTCAATTTTATCCAACAAACTTACTGAGCACTTGAAGCTCCAGGCACTAGGGTCTACAGATGAATAAGTTACATTGTTTTGTTTTGTTTTTAAAGTAGAGTCCACGCCCAGCATGGAGCCCAACGCGGGGCTTGAACCCTGAGATCAAGACCTGAGCTGAGATCAAGACTTGGACGCTTGGGATGCCTGGGTGGCTCAGTCAGTTAAGCGTCTGCCCTCAGCTCAGGTCATGATCCCAGGGTCCTGGAATCGAGTCTTGCATGGGACTCCCTGCTCAGGGGGAGCCTGCTTCCCCCTCTGCATCTTCCCCTGCTTGTATTCTCTCTCTCTCAAATAAATAAAATCTTTTTTTTAGAAAAAGTTCTGACTAGTTAGGTTGTTTTGAAGGCTAAATGAGATCATATATTAAAAGTACCTGGTACCATGTTTGACCTCTGCCAGGCCTCAAGCAGTGCCAGCTCCTTTTATGAGCAAAGGCCCAGAGAACTGAGAGCATGCCAGGCACTGGGGGAATTTCTGGTAAGCTGCTATGGTGATGAACGGGGCACATGGGAAGTGTGAGCACAGGGGCCGGATCCACCAGCAGTAAAAGCCATCTATTATATCTCGGTGAAGAGTTTGAATTTCATCCTTAAGCAGTTTCAAGAGTAATGAGGACCATAATGAAGAGAGGCAGGACACTGTGAAGACATATGACCTGGGTACCCAACCCAGTCTGTAAGGTGAGGAAAAGCTCTCCCGGGCATGTGGCATTTCACCTCCAGCCTGAAGAATGAATGTAGAGCTGGGAACAGCCTTCCGACATTGTTACGGAGAATGAACCAAAGTGAGGTAAGACCCACTAGCATGTAACTTCCATAAGGGAGGGATTTTTGGGAGCAGGTGGGTCTATTTTTTTTTTTTTTTACTGTTATATTGTCAGATTCTAGAATACTACTTAGCTAGTTAGCACAGAGTAGGAGCTTAAGTATTTGTTGCATGAATGCTGAATGAATGGTAGTAGGGAAACCTTTTAGAATATGTCTCAGTTCAGGCTTCTATAATGGAATATCATAGATTAGATGTCTTATAAACAACCGAAATTTATTTCTCATAGCTCTGGGGATTGGGAAGTCCAAAACCAAGGTGCCAGAAGATTTTATATCTGGTGAGAGCCTGCTTCCTGGATCAGAGATGGCTGTCTTCTTGCTGTGTCCTTATATGGTAGAAGGGGTGAGGGAGCTCCCTGGGGTCTCTTTTATAAGGACACTAATGCCATTCATGAGGGCTCCACCCTCATCATTTCAACATAGGAGTTCTGGGCTGGGAAGGGGCGGGGAGGGCACAGACATCCGGTCTATGGCAGGAGAGAAATTCCAACAAATCAGTCAGGCATGGAATGATAAGGGCCTGAACTGAGGGAGGGGAGGAAGAAGGTTGGTATGTATTTAATAGATATCAATAGTGTAAATTTAACAGATCTTAGTGACTGGGATAATAATGAAAAGAGCTTCCAGTTATTGAGCACCTACTGTGTTCCGGACTCTGTTCGATTCAGGATAAGATGTTTTACATACTTAGCTCATATTCTGCTACAGCATGTGGTCCAGAGAGTAGGCAACTTAATTTGTTCGCTGTTGAACCCTACCTAGTGCCTAGCATAGCACCGGATACATTTCTTTTTTCTTTTTAAAGATTGTATTTATTTATTTGACACAGAGAGAGCCAGAGAGCAAGCACAAGGAGGGGGAACGGCAGGCAGTCAGGGGAGGAGGCAGGGGAGAAGCGGGCTCCCCGCTGAGCAGGGAGCCTGATGTGGGCCTTGATCCCAGGACCCTGGGATCATGACCTGAGCCGAAGGCAGATGCTTAACCGACTGAGCCACCCAGGCGCCCTGCACCTGATACATTTCTTTTGTAGAGTGACTAAATGAGCCCTTCTGACAATTCTTAAAGGTAAGCATTGTTATTAGATGACAGATGTCTCCATTTTACATTTAAGAAAGTTAAGGCTCAGAGAGTTTAAGTCATTTGCCCAAGGTCACAGAGAGTCCTGATTTGAGCCCAGGTTTGCTTTGCCTCAAAGCTTCTGCTTCCTACTCTGGTTTGCCGACTGCTGTCACGTGGAAGTATTTTGAGGGTAAGAGGAAAGTCCAAGGTTTTTAATTCAGTCGACTGGGCAGCTGGTGATGCCTTTCGGTGAGAGGGAACATGGAAATGAGCAGGTTGGTTCCAGGCATGTGGAGTTTGAGGGGCTGTGAAACATCGAGTGGACATAAGTGAATGAGTAGAAATCACAGTGTGAAATTTGGAGGCAAGACCTGAGCTGGAGACAGGTATAGGGGTAATTACCAGTTGTAAATGGTAGGTTGGACCCTGAACACCCCAGCATCTAATGGATAAGCCCCGGCAGCTTGCTGAAGAGCAGCCGGAGAATGGAGACAGCTAAGGCAACTCTCAAATGAAAGGGACAGTCAGTCCCAGCAATGTGGCTTGCTGGCAGGGAGAGAAGAGAGGGAAAGGAAGGAAAGAAGTGCAGGAAGGAGGGAGGAAGGAAGGGTGGGAAGAAAGAAGGGAGGAAGGGGAAGGAGAGAGGGAGAGACATGAGAACTTGTCCACTTGGATTTAGCGATTGAGCAAGAAGAATTTCAGCACTCTTGTGTGGCTGAGTGGGGTCAGAATTGAGACTGCAGGAGTTGAAGAGCGAGCCTGTTGGAGACATAAAGGCATGGACTCATCATTTAGAAGCTTGACTGGTTACTTGCAGTAAAGTGTAGAGTTGAGGAAATGCCTTTTCTCCTACTTCCAACCTTTCTAGAGATGAAAGCAGGTTAAAGGGACTAGCACGCATAGGCTCTGTCCCAATAAGGCAAAGTCGAGGGCAGGCGTGAATATGGGAGCGTGGACTATACACTGGTAAGGTGGTTGGGAGTGTGTTTACATGCGTGTTGTTTATGGATTTGCATTCATTCGGTGATTCAGCAAATCTTTACTGAGTGTCTCTCTTGTGCTACGCTCTATTCTAGGAACTAGGGACACAGGAGGAGACAAAAAAGACCAAAATGAAATCTCTTTCCTCATGGTGCCTGCATCCTGGTGGGTGTGTGTCTGTGTGTGTCTGTATGTGCGCGCACACAGTGGCTCTGGAGAACGAGCAAGCAGAGAGGGAGGATAGGGGCCTGGGGGTGCAGGGGTTGCAGTTTTAAATGGGCAGTCAGGGAAGTCCTCCCTAAGAAGGTGGCAGCTGAGTGAGCTCAAAGAGGTGAGGGAGTGGGGTCACGGCGCTGCCTGCTTGAATACTACTTCAGGCAGGGGAGCGTCCTTGTATGAACAGCTCAGGACTTTTTCCTTAACGTTAGCCGTTTCTTTTCTCCTTGAGTCTCTCTGCGGAACCAATGCAGGGCAGTGAGTATGAAAAAGAAATAGTTCTACTGAGCAGAGCTGGTCACTGGGGCCACTTAGTCAGTGCTTCCCCTAGTCAAGCATACAGGCCCTTTGGGATCATGGGCATAAAACTGACCAAGAGAGAAAGACCTGGTCACCCTGAGAGGTTAGGATAGCAACTGTAGAGACTGGCGAAATTTAAAATATCAATTTCCCCTTCAACTTTTATGTGTAAATTGACAATTATGTTTCACTAAGTATAAATGAGTTCATTTTGCCTTTGCTTGGATCCAGTTTATGAGAGAAATGTTACAAATCATCCTTTTGTATTTGCTAAATCTGGACCTAATTCCATTTTTCAAGAAATCATGTGTGCAGAAATAAGACCACATGGAAATGAACAAATAATGAAAAATGGAATATAACAACCCCCTGAAGTCCTGGAGAATTAAAACACTGCCAGAATTATTTATAAAATGTGTACCAGCATCCAGAAGTATTTACATTTGCTCCATGGCTTATAAAATCTGGTGCAGTCCAAACAGACTTGGTAGTTCCAAGAGACCCCAAACATGTTTCTGAAATCCCGCGGCCAATTCCACAGCAAAGCAAAGAGCCCCATATGGTGGGATCATAATCCTGACATGCGAAATTCTTTGCAACTAGAGATCTTTAGGATCATTCAGAATAGAAGTTGAACTCTGCATGTAACTCTGGGTTACTCCCTAGTAAGTCTATAAATATAGATGAATATCCAATTTCCTGTGACTCCGTGAAGTTGGTGCAATGTAGGGAGTCCAGGGTCCTGAATTTGTTTGTGGTTGCTGGGGGTCAGAGGGGCTGGGCAGCACAAAGATCAATGTGGGGAAAAGTGAATGAAGATCAAAAGTGAATGAAACACAAAGGGGTATCAACACTAAACAGTCAAGTGATTTATTTATGTTTGGGCAATGTAGAATCAAGATCAAGCTTGAAAAGTGCCCTCGTATATAGCAACGTTGGGAGGGATCGCAGTGTTGGAGAGGGATTTCGGTGGCCATCCTCCACTGCACATCTCTTGCTTCTATGACAAATTCTGATAGTGGAAACACAAGGCCATCCATCTGTACCTCTTTGAAACAAGAATCTCACATTCAAGCGTCCCTTTTAAATGGTGGATACAAGAGCCAACTCTTGCTGCTAGCACAAGGTCTCACAAGGCTGTTAATCATCAAGTACTGATAGCTACTCTTCTGTGTTGGATGAATACCAATTAGAGAGATGGGGACGACCTGAGGAATGGAGAAGAGTGATCAGTGGGGGACTGGCTTTGTTGTTTTGGGGAGGGGTTGCCAAAAATATTACCTGGGGCTCCAGCGCTCTTCTCGCCAACCCTGACGGGTGACTGATGAAAACAGCAGACTCATTTACAAAGTAGAAAATAGGGAATGTATCAGAAGCATCATATTATTATTAATGGGGTTTGTTTTTCTAGGTAGTGATAGCTGAATCTTGTTTGCAGTTTGAGAATCGGACAGCATTTGTCTGAACTTTGTAATTCTGTAGTGGTTTTTTTCCTTATGGTATCTCCTAAAAGAGGTTGTGTGAAGCTCCAGAGAAACTTAAGAAAGAAAGGCTCTGGAAACAAAAACAAAAACTTACCACCTGAAAAAGAGAGGAATTTACCAGGGAACATTTTAGACAAATAGAATAAAGGGTTCTTCCAAGTTAAAGAATATCGCAACTGGAAAACAGTCCAAATTGGAGCAGGTAGCTGAAACTGGGAGAGCTTTCATCCCAATGAGATTTTATTTGCTCACGTCCATCTCTCTCCTCGGCCAATGACTTACAAATCCAGTGTTCAGCATGGAGACTTGTTCTCTTGAGTGGCCTCTCCTTTGTCTGGCGCATGTCCTCGGCTGGTACCAGAAGTCTTCCAGCGCCTTGGGATGCATAGCGGGGGCAGTGATTCTCAATAGGATCCAAAGATTTTATGACCGACTGCTATATCAGAAGCAAACTTGTTGAGAACCAACTAGCTGCTTGGGAATCGGGAAGGAAAAACCTATTTCCCCCTAGTTTATTTTAGAGTTGTCTTGCACTGTCCCAGAGTGCTGAGAGCACAGCGTGGAGCTGTTCAGAAAACCTGATTAGGTCCCACAGTGCTAAGCACATAGAGTTTCAAGAGGCTGGGAAATTGTTACCATTGGAAGTCATGTGAAAAATGGTCCATGTGGGGGGAGGACAAAAATTAAACTGAGATGACTAAGAAACATATTAACTAAAATTATGTTTGATTTGCCATCAATTGCTCCCTCTTCTAGGTGCTTGGGAGAGTGCCTCCATGGGGAGCTGAAAAGCATTCAAGGCCTCTTCTGAATTTATGGTGCTCCCTGGGCTGATGGAAGAGTTTAGGAATAGGGAGAGCCATGGAGACTTTTCAATTACCCGGAGGCCCTTGTGTTAGATTTGAGAAGAAATAAGAAAAAGATCATTTAGCTGTAAGAGTTGTTCCTTTGTTCTTTTGTTCCTTGCATATAGTCGGTGCTGAAAAGATATGGATTGAATAAAGGAATGTTTATTCTAACATACTAAAATAATATGCTATTTGAAACCAAGTAGTGGATCTCGCCAGAATTTGTTTTTCAGATTATTATTCTATGACAAGAAACACTTCACTCGGTGTGAAAATAGAGTTAAAAGACAGCTTTGCAGAAATTTCCCTCGGATTTGAGCTTATTGGCTCATTATTTGCTCAAGTGATTCATGAACTAGAGATCGTGGAAGTCGTAGCAATACTGAAATTGCCAAGTAGAAATAAAAGCAAACCTTATGTAGCATGTCTTAGATTGAACATAATCATGGAGGCAGCTGACAAGCGAGTATATTTTGGGGAGGAGAAGAATCTACAGAGGTTGCCTTGGCCTTTTGGTTGATATATGAGTCACCATGGTGATTGACTGAACTTTGCTATAATTAAATCATTTTGTATCTGAGTAAATTTGATGCTGTGGACCTCATGTAGCTAGGTTTGTGTTTGTGTTTTTTCTTTTTCTTAAAGATCACTAGAGGGTCTATGCCCTCATGTATTGATGTCCTTTGCAGTCTTCCACCAAAATCATAGAGAACAGGAAACAGTGTTCTGTCCCATTGATGGGATAGGGTCAAAGAGTGGGAGCCTAAGAAGGCCACGGAAGAAGGCCTGTGGAATCATTCTGGAGGACACACTCCCGATGGGCCAGATATATAAAGGACAAATGTCACTCTAAAAGAGTTCCTCTTTTGCATAAAGAATATCAGATGAAAACCGGTTCAATCCAGACAGATGAAGAAGAAAAGCAGAGTAGTATCGAGAAGAAAAAGTGGGAGAACAGAAAACTTCATCAACTTGGGCTGCCAAGTTGCAGCAGGTGAGATCACGGGAAGACATATGTCAGGGATGGAGAGAAAAGGGATCCATCCTGACAGCATTTCAGGAGCAGAAAGATCCGTCTAAGGACTAAACTGAACATGTATAGCATCAATATCTTGTCATTTTTTCTGTGAGGAGCTCAGTGAAAGCAGCTCTTCTGGAAAGAAGAGCGGGGATTCAATCCTCAAGACCAGTGGTATCTGTGGAGAATTCCTGGAAGCTGCCACAACAGAATGTGGTTTTGGGAGATCAGCCAAACTGCGAGAGCCAGTTTGTGAATCACAGCAGTGATTCACCAGTGGGAAGATAGAGAAAGGATGCAAATTGTCCTGGGACTAAGAGGCTTTGTGAATTGGGCTGCCTGGGTGCCTAAAAACAGGAAGCCAAGGGGTCTTGGATTAGTGGTCCTCAAACTTAAATATGTGATTGAATCAGCTGGGCATCTTGGTAAAGCATAGATGCTGATACAGTAGGGCCTTGGGTGGGCCTAAGATTCTGCATTTCTGGCAAACTCCCAGACCGTGCTCACAATACTCTTTCAAAGACCGTACCTTGAGGAGAGAGGGGCTACTTCTAAACACCACACTGGGAGGAGTTAATAACAAGGGCCCAGACCGTTATGTCATAGTTTGGGCAACTGAAATTGTTGTCAAAGAGGACTTTTTAGTGTGGTGGTATGTTTGAGATTGTATGTTTAATTTTAGGAGGTAATTAGTTAACATGTTTGTAATTGTTAATATTCTAAATAAATTGGATTTTAGGTTGCGTAAGCTGCCTTTGGTGACAACTGTTGTATCAATGTCCTATTCACATTACTGACAATTTCTGTTTTCTGTTTTGGGGATTTGATCGTCTCTCTCCAGATGCTATTATGTAGGGAAAACCCGAGAAGTGACATTACCTTTATCGTTTCTAACTGCAACAGGATGTACTAGGACTCCTTTCTTCCCCTTTCTCTTGATTTCTCTTTCTTTCTTTCCTATTTTTTTTTTTAAACCACTACTGAGTCTGTGGATCTCAGCCAAATCCCTGGAAATAATCCAGACCTACACATTTCTCTTGCCCATTACAACTGAAACAGTAGAAGCAAAATAGAAGTAGCTCTATTTACTAAAACATTTCCCCCCTACAATTTAAGATTATAACTGGCATGCCAAATCGATATTAGGGACATGTTTAATACACTTATGTATTTTGGGGGTGGGGAATAGAAATAACACCTTTTATTTCAGAATCAGTTTGAAGGGAGCTGACTTCATCCGCTGAATAGAGATCTCAGCCCATAATCTTGGGTTCCTGAGCACACAGCACCAGTTTAGCTTCTAATTTACTCTCGGGTGACTTAATGGTATTGCTTAATTATAACAGTTGCAAATTCCATTCTCCAAAATATATCACAGGCAGCCAAACATCTGCAGGGTTTTGTAGCAGAGAGGATGCCAAAATGAAATGCTCATTTTTTGTATTATTTTGCTTTTATTAGTTTTTAATACATATATGTAATAAACAAGATGAGCAAGACAGCACTTAAATATGCACCAATGGTAATCAAATGTAAGATATTAAGTTGCAAAAATGCCCATTCTATGGAAAGGAATATGCTCCTCGGGAGAATATGGGCTGTGACAGGGGACATTTTAAAATAACATTAACTTTTCAGTGGTAGAAAAGGAGTAGGAAAACTTCTCAACATGGGAAGTGCAGATCAGAGCTAGAAAAAAACCCCTGTAGAATGGCCTGATCTGCCTGCAAGAAATTTTGTTTTTCTGGGAAGAGGAGGGCTGAGTGCTGACTAATTGAAACACCTCCATTACCAGATACCACGTCTTCAAAGCAGGTTCTGGAAATGCAAACTGGTGCTAACAAACTTGAAAAGTTAAAGACGAGGTTAGCTTGGGTTTGTCTCAAGCTTGTGACTGACAAGTAATAATGAAAATAATCCAGGTTTTTTTTTTTTTTCAATAAGAGAAAAGATGTTTTCAAGATAAGCACAGCATACATAACTGTCATTTCTAGAAATTAAATTTATACTTAATTTGGCAAATTACTGATATAATTTTACATATGCAGTAGTTGGGGAAAGTATTTTAGAGCTAGTTTTTCTTTACTTTGTTATACAAAGATATTTCCCATCATTAATAAATCTCTATATATTTCTAAATCAGAGAGGTTTAAAAAGAGAAGGATGTTCTTTTAAACAATGTTCATTGATTTTTATTTTTTTTAAGAGTAGAGCATTATTACCATAATGCCTTAGAAATGTCCTAACCAACAACACTTCAAACTTCACCAATGACTCATCTCCCTGGTGCAGTAGTATTTGTGTAAAATAAAAAAAAAAAAAAAAAAAAAAGGAAGAAGGAAAAGTACAAAATATAAAAAAATAGCCAATTAAAAACATTGCTTCTGTATATGCTCAGCAGGGATCTGGTAAAAATTAAGCTGGGGCTAATGAAGCTCTAAGCCCCTGCATAACACCACAGAGGGAGGAAGGCTGAATATTGCCTGCTCTGAGGCAAACTGCTTACAGAGCTTTGTGAAGGTCTCACTGAAACCGCGCTTAGCCAACGTGCTGGTCCCCCAGCCTTGATGAAGGTCCCCTCCAATCAGATGATGCTGCTGCCACCACGGGCCTAGGTGCGTGCTTACCGCTTAGTCACCCCCATGAGGTGTTAACCTGAAAGTCAAGGGAGCCTGCTAAGTGGGTCTTATTGAACAATCCAGGGCACTCGGCTCTCATCAATGCCCAGGTGGGTGCTAGGCATATAGATTGCTCATCGTAAGACTCATCCATTCCCTTTGATGAACCCAACTTTGTATTATTATTATTATTTTTTTTTTCAAATGAGGCAGCTTCCAGCAAAACAGAGTTTTTGGTGTCCTGACGTTTTTGCCCCTCACGAGCACATTCAGGCCCTTCCTAGAATGTTTTTAGAACCTCCTACAGTATGAACCCCCCAAGGGCTGGCCTTTCTGAGTGTGGAGCTCATGCAGAAGCCTCATTGCCATCAGATTTATGCCTCTGTTCTCTTCCTTCTAGATCTTCTCTGGAGACTTGTTTGCTCATTTCAGAGAGACCACTCAGCTCAGTAGCACCATGGCATGGGGCAGCTTGTTTGAACTGCAGAAACCCAGGCCTCACTCCAGAACAACTGAATCAGAAGGAGCTTTTTAACGAGAGCTCTAGATAGAGGCTAGGCATAGTCATCTGAAGCACTGTTCTGATTCATTTTGAAGGTTTTTAAGGACCAAAGGAACTGGCCTATCCAAGAGCACTTGCATTAGAAAAAGGGACTTCTGGAGGTGCAAAA
Source organism: Neomonachus schauinslandi (assembly GCF_002201575.2). Lineage (NCBI taxonomy): Eukaryota > Metazoa > Chordata > Mammalia > Carnivora > Phocidae > Neomonachus > Neomonachus schauinslandi. Next base: position 45,227,193 of record NC_058416.1, read on the forward strand.
TTTTGTACTGAAAGAACAAGAGTACGCGATAAAGAGGATTCTCTATAAAAAGACTTCTGGGAGTTGGATCCTCTTGGGTATTGCCATAACCACTTCTCTCCAAATTCTGCTGCCTGGGGGACCGTCTGTCCCATCTCAAATCAAGCCTAAGTCTTGAGGAAAGCCAAGGTCACCAACCATGGCCAACCATGACGATGGGACTGAAAATATTCTTTTTGAAGTATGCATCTGTTTTTCTGTGGAGCAGGAGATTAGCACAATTATTCAGCAAATATTTATAAAACTTAGGGCCATAGGAAATGTAAGCAGTGTGACAGTGGTGTTAGTGACACTGGGCTGGGAATCTGGGGACCTAGGTTCTAGTCCCCACCTAGTATTCACCAGTTGCGTCTTGGGCAAGTGACTTAATTCAACCAACATTGATGGAGTTCCTACTATAGACCAAGACAATGAGGGTGATAGGAAAGTGAAAGTCATTCAGTGGCTTTTGTAAAGAAGTGGACTGCCTTTTTTTTTTTTTTAAAGATTTTATTTATTTACTTGAGCGAGAGAATGAGAGAGAGAGAGCACATGAGGGGGGGAGGGTCAGAGGGAGAAGCAGACTCCCCACCGAGCAGGGAGCCCGAAGCGGGACTCGATCCCGGGACTCCAGGATCATGACCTGAGCCGAAGGCAGTCGCTTAACCAACTGAGCCACCCAGGCGCCCCAAGAAGTGGACTGCCTTTGATTAGGGTTTTGTTTCTGAGAGGAACCCTTTAGAAAAAAAATGGAACATTTTGTGGAAGCCCAATAAAGAAACAGGAAAAATTTGAGCTGTTTTGTTTGAAGCTGAAGTGGAAAGTCCTGAACCTTGTGCTCAGGCTCAGAAAATCAATATCAAAAAGATAAATCCCACTAGAAAAGTAGGCCAAAAAAAGAAAGAGAGAGAGTAGGCAGTACATCAGGTAATAAACACGAATGGATAAAGAGTCATCAGCCTCAAATTAGAACAGCAGTAGTATACCATTTTTAATTTTCCAGATAAAATTTAAGAAGAATGCCAATTTTTGTTGTTGATAAGAACATTGGGTCATAAACACTTCTGACGTTTGTTCTTTCTGAGGGGCAGTTTGTTTTACGACCTCAAAAATATGCATACTCTGTCATGTACAATTGTATTTCATTTTTTAAAGATTTTATTTATTTATTAGAGAGGGTGAGAGCACGCTGGAATGGGGGGAAGGGGCAGAGGGAGAGAGATAAGCAGACTCCCCACTGAGCCTGGAGCCTGATGTGGGGCTCGATCCCACGACCCTGGGATCATGACCTGCACCAAAGTAAGACACTTAACCGACTGAGCCACCCAGGTGCCCCTACAATTGTGTTTCTAAGATTTTGTCATTAGAAATCAATCAGAAATACATACAAGATGCAAATACATGCAAAGATGTACAAGTATATTCATCGCGGTACAGAGATGTTCGTGGGCAAGACAAACTTGAAACAATCTAAATTTCCCAGAATTTGAGAATAGTGAGATATGTATTTTGCTGACCTACTGCAACAAAATCGTACATAGTGATTAAAAATGAAGGGAGAGAATAATAATCGATATGGAAAGAAGTTTATGCCAAAAAATATATACATTATGATGCCAATTTTGAAAAACAAATACATGTGCACACACGTAGTTTGTAATTTTACAAATACATAAAAAAAATTACAGAACCATTGTAATGAAGGGGGCTGCACTCACCTGGGGATCAAGAAATTTATGTTCCTGTGTTGATTTTACTTCTAACTAGGTGCGTGATTTGGGGACAGCATCTCTTCTCTTGGTCTTGGTTTCCTTGTTTCTAAAATAGGCAGTGTAGTTGGCTGACTAATGGCCCCCAGAGAGATCAAGTCCTAATCTCTAGGAACCTATAAATGTTACCTTAAGTGGAAAAAGGTCTTGATGTGATTAGATTAAGGATTTTGAGAAGGGAGGTTATCCTGGATGATGCTAAATGTGATCACGAGTGTCCTTATGAGAGGGAGGCAGAGCGGGTTTTCACACAGAGGAGGAAGAGGCACTGTGACTGCTGAGACTTCAGTGATGCAACCAGGAGCTAAAGAGAGCTGGCAGTCTCCAGAAGCTGCAAGAAGTATGGACTTGCCCTGGAGCCTCTGGAGGGAGCTCAGACCTGCCAGCACTGAGATTTTGGCTCAGTGATAGTCATTTCAGTTGGACAGCCTCCAGAACTGTGAGAGAAAGAATTTCATTTGTTTTAAGCCTCTGGAGTGTGTGGTCATTTGTTACAGCAGCTGCAAGAAACTTACACAGGCAGTTTGGAATAAATTATTCCTACAGTCTGTTTTGTTCCAAAAGTATCAGAATCCTGTAGTTTGCTTTGTTACATGGAGAGAAATGACAGGATAAATATTGCCATGCCGTAATTTGGATAGAATAGGTTCTTCCCTTATCATATGTTTTCTCTTTCCTTTAAAACAGAAGTGAAGGAAATGAAATATTACAAATATAAAGTTACCTATGGAAGGGAACAAACAGCTTTATATTAGCTTATTTTATAGAGAACCAAATTGTGCAATGTTATTATAATTAATTGTGGGGTCAACTTTATTTGCAGTTACTTGTAGACCTCATTTAGCTACTTCTAGACAAATTGGAAAAGTGTATGAAAACACATAATGGCTAGAGTGGTTGTTGCATGTTCCCCAAATCTCTGGTGGTGAGGAAATTCTTTACTCAGTACCATGTTGGGGTCTGCGAATCCTTCTGAAGTGGTCCTGTAGAGCTCCGTGGAAGAATGTGAATAATAATGAAAAACAAATACGTGTGTGCACATGTAGTATTTTCATCAGTTACGAGGTAACTGTAGATAGAAGTTGTCCATGTGGATACATCACTTTTAATAGTTCCACTAGAATTTTGTGTTGTGATAGGAACTCTCAGGCACGTTAATATTGGTATAAAAATGTAATATGTATTTTTCCCTCCTTCTAGATTTACTGGTACACGCAATATTGCATCTAAAAATATTGCATTAAAACAGTATAAGCTGAATGCTTACTACCACATTTTCCGATCCTGGCTTTGTTACGTTCCAGTGTAATTGTAATTATCGCAACAGATATTGCAAAAGTATTAAGAACAGGATGTTAAAAATGTGATCAGTTCTGGCTCAGGTCACAGGACAGTAGGTGCCAACTACTCCCGAGTTCCAGACTACCAACCTGGGAATTGTGGAGGGGTTGTGTGGGAAATGGTTTTGTAACCCTTAGCTGTTCTAGTCTGTAAGAGCTGTTGGAGAGAGTAATAGGAGAGTTGGGGGAAAGGGGGGGGAACTTTGGGGCAAGTTTAGGAAATATTCTACAATTCCAAAGGGAGAGGAGGAAGGGGTGCTTATGTTCATCTTATGCCTAGGGAAAGATACTTCAATGGGGCTGACATTGGTTGCTTGCTTTGACAGAATGGGGAATATTGGTTACTGGGTAGGGGTCAGCCCTCACACTTAGGGTTTGTGGAGCGACAAATGCCTGATGGTTTCTCTGGAACCAGTGTGGGCCACAAGAGAGTGAGAACTGGTGTGGGATTGTCCGAGATCCCAACCCAAAGGTCCAGCTGGAGGGATAAGGAGACCTTGGCAAAAAGATACTAGAGGAATACAGCCAGATAGCAGAGACTGAGTGAGGAGGTATAAGCTCCAAGCCCAAGAAGATCCTTTCTTCAAGATGTGAGAATTGGCAGGTAAGAGATCCTCTCTGGCCCAAGATCCCACTGAAGAGCCCATGAGAGAGAGAGTCAGTCGTGAAAGTCTTCTGGAAGACAGTTTCACACTATATTGCTGCTCCGACCCACCTCCTCTCCCACTCCCCTCCTTGCCGAAGCCTTGGCTGGAGCTGAGTTGAGTACGGTCGGGAGGGGACCATAGTGCTGGTTGAGTAAATGATGAGGTCACCCCTGCTCACCTTCACCATTGTTGATGTCCGGCCTGAATCAGGCTTAGCTGCAGAAGGGAAGAAAATTTAACATTAGGCATAGCTGGAGAATTTGACAGGTATCAGGGATTGAATAGTTTATTAATGAACTGAGACTGTTTGGGGGACTGGAGTCACCAGAGGAACTTCTGTGGCTTGAGTATCCACAAAAGCTATGGGAGCTGCACTACTTTTCATCAAAGGAGGTAGGAAAAACTAGCTCCAGACAGGGGTGATTTAAAGGACAGAGGGAAACAAATATAGTTACTTTATGACTAGTGGTCCTATTTGTTTAACTGAACAGCTTTACTTTAAAAATTAATTTATTAATACATTAATAGCCTCTTTTTTAAAGTCTAGAAAGGGTATTGCCAAATCAAACAGTAATTGTGTTAAATTCTTAACCCTTGTCAGTTTAAGACTTGGTGAGTTTAATAATGGTTGCATATGTTGCTATACAACATGTAATCAAGGTAATTTAAGAACATGCTACTAAATAAATCGTAAAAAGCGGGGGCGCCTGGGTGGCTCAGTCAGTTCATTGTCCGACTGTTGGTTTCAGCTGAGGTCATGATCTCAGGGTCATGAGACCGAGCTCTGCATCAGGCTCTGTGCTCAGCACGGAGTCTGCTTGAGATTCTCTCCCTCTGTCCACCCCCCCCAACTTACGCTCTCTTTTTCCCTTCTCTCAAATTAATAAATAAAATCTTTAAAAAAAAGAAAAAAAGAATGTGCTACTGAAAAGTATCATGTTAAGTTATGGATTCCATTGTCTTGAGTTAAAACTTTCCAAACTACTGGTAGGTGAGTCTTTTTAAAGCTTCAGCTGGGTCACTTTAGCCATATTTGAGTCATATGAGGGTAAAAAATACCTTTCTTCTTTAAAATAAGTGAGCTGACCTTTTTGGGCTTATATAACTCACAGAGCTGAAGCCATAAACTTCAAACTGAATGTGAGTAGAGTTTTCACTGAGCAAGGAAAATGAAGTCAAATTAGAAAAAAAAAAATGGTTTCATATTTTTTAGATGGGACTATTAAAAATTTAAACCTGTGTCCCGACATTTAGACAATTCATGACAATTCACATGGCTTTTTAGAGATACTTGGGTAGGGCTAAAACAAGTCACCACTTGATTAGCTTTTAAATTTGCTTTGTTCTCTACTGAGGAGTTTTTGTACTGATAAAATTAAATGCAAACATATACGTTAATAAAATGTTTAGATTGGGAAATGAAGCACTGTGGTTTGAAATTTTACTGAAATTGAAAAAATAAGTAAGATTGGTAATGTGGCCTTATTATTCATGTTTTATGATGGGTTCCTCTTATTGTAGTCTGGAGAACTTGTATCGAAGAGGGTGAGGAGACCAACCCATTCTCTTAGACATTAGCTTGAAAAGTAGGGACATTTGTAAAGGTGATGTTATTAAGTTTATGACTAAATTATTATTATTTTTTAAAAGATTTTATTTATTTGAGATAGAGAGAGAGAGAGAGAGAGAGACAGCATGAGAAGGGAGAGGGTCAGAGGGAGAAGCAGGCTCCCCCCACCCAGAGCCAGGAGCCCAATGCGGGACTCGATCCCAGGACTTCGGGATCATGACCTGAGCTGAAGGCAGTCGCTTAACCAGCTGAGCCACCCAGGCGCCCTGACTAAATTATTAATATTAAATACATAAAACATAACCCAGGAGGTGTATGTTCGTGGTTTTGGCACTGGATTTTGCAGACTGTCTAGGGCCATTACTTGACTACTTTGTTCCAGATAAATTCATCTACAGGGTAGAGTGAATCTCATCCTTAGAAGGAGGGATCCACTGCCTGGTGTAAAAGATGTTGAAGAACTCTTACATGCTCCTTAAAAAACATTTGTTAAAGCAATCCCAATGAACCCAGGCCTAAAACCCAGTTTAGGGCATTTTTTTGCGCTGGGACTTCTATCAATGATGGGTGTTGTTACTTCCTTTCCCATCAATTTCCTATCCCCAAACTTCTTCTGTGTTTAGCACAGTAGGGGGTGGGGAGAAATCTTGCTCTTTTAAAAGGTATTGATATTTTGGGGGGATAATTCTTTCCTTTGATAATAATGTTTTACCTTTTCTAAAATAAGTTAAGCTTTATATTTTAAAATAGATTTATTGCTAACCGGTAAGGAACTTGTCTCTATTCTAAAGCCTTTTTCCAGATATCAGGCTGTGAGTGTAATGATCTCTGTGTTTTTGTTTTTGTTTTTTTAACTTCTTATTGTTAGATATTTCCTTCTTGAAATAGTGCTCTTTCATACAAAATTTTAGGATAAAATACCCTAGTAGAGTCTTGACCTTTTAATATAGTCTTCTTATGAAATACAGCTAAAGGCCATGTAGGAATGTATGTAGTAAAAAATTTAATCTTATACATTTTTATTTAAAAATATTTTTTATTTGCTCTTTGTTTTGACATAGTTTCAGATTTATAGAGACCTTGTAAGAATAGTACAAAGAATTCCCGTGTACCCTATAGTTAGATTCTCTAGATTTTTATATTATACCACATTGGTTTTATACCTCCCCATTCCATGTGCCTACCTCCCCATCCAGTGGCAAAACCACGAACATACACCTCCTGGGTTATGTTTTGTGTATAATGTATGTATACACACATATATGCATTTTATTAGTTTTTTTCTAAACTGTGTTTTGAAGAGTAAGCTGCAGACATGATGCTCCTTTTCCCTTAAATACTTCATTGTGTGTCTCCTAAAGTAGGGACGTTCTCTTATACAACCACAGTCAGTCATTAAAATCATACAATTAGCATTGATGTAAGGTATTATCTAATCTACCTTATTCAAATAGCTGATTTTCCCAGTAATTTCCTTTATATCAAAAGAAAATCCCAGGGGGCGCCTGGGTGGCTCAGTTGGTTAAGCGACTGCCTTCGGCTCAGGTAATGATCCTGGAGACCCGGGATCGAGTCCCACATCAGGCTCCCTGCTCAGCAGGGAATCTGCTTCTCCCTCTGACCCTCTTCCCTACTCATGCTCTCTCTATCATTCTCTCTCTCTCTCAATAAATAAATAAAAATCTTAAAAAAAAAAGAAAATCCCAGATGATGCACTGCCTTCAACTATCAAGTCTCTTTAATCTCCTTCAATCTGGAACAATCTCCAGTGTGTCTTTGTCGTGACCTTGACATTTTGAAGAGTGCAAATCAGTGATTTTGTTGAACGTCTCTCAATTTGATTTTTGCGTATATATTTTTAAAAGTATAAAGTATTCACTGTGGAGGAGTTGGAACATTCTTGTTGCTCTAGAAACCCGTAACTTCAAAGTTTGTTGACGTAAGTGAGCTCAAATATGGGAAACACCAAAGGGATTTCATCTCTGAATTTATACATATGCCTCCTGAGCTATTTGCACATATGATCGTTCTGCAGATTCTGTACGTTTTGTTCTTAAATAAAATTAACAAATGGCCAAAGTTATTCAAAACATTTATAACTCATTTTTAAGGGAAAAGTTCTAAGTTCTTGGTTATGGTAAGTGTTGCTATACAGTTTTGTTTCCCCATTTGGGTTATTTGTCTCACTTTGTCTTAAGTAATAGATAAGAGTGAAAAGTTGCCTGTGAAAGGTTCAGGAGAGGTTTAACAGAGAATTGAACGTTTACTGCAGAAGTCCGAAAAGATGTGCCATCAGCTAAAGGCCTTTTTTGAGGGACAGCTAGCCCATTGCTCTCCAGGGATTCTTTGTCTCTTTATTTCAAGACTTCTCTTCTTCCGTCACGTCTTCGTTTTTTCCTAAATCCATAACATTCAGGCCTGTTCCATACACATGGCTTTCCACATACAACATTGCAGTATTTTTTTCATCATCAAATGAGGTTTTTGGAATCTTGAGATCCCTCAGAAGTGCAGTGAGGGCTTGAGAAATCAACCTTCTTTCTCCTTTGCTGCAATAAATAAATGGAAGCATGAAAACTATCTCAGGAATCACGTCTCTTTTTGAACAAAGATTTTTATTGTAGTCTTGAGGAGGGGGCTGCTCGGGTAACGCAAAGGTTGTTATTGTCAAAATATATGAGCATAAAGATTTTCCCACTGAGATTAGATATTACCTCTCAGGATATAAGAAAGTGAGCCTTCCTCCTTTTCTTCCCTTCCCTTTCCTTTCACCTTTCCCCTTCCCTCCCCCTTCTCTCCCTCCTTCCTTCCTTCCCTCCCTTCTTTCCTTCCTTCCTTCCATTTTTTTAGAAAGACAAAAAGAAATTATGATAAATAAATTTTAAAAAGCGTAAATAGCAAGTGATGGTCAAGCAGCAGATGGCCCTTGACTTTGGTAAGACCAGCCGCCAGACCTAAGCAGCATTTTTGTGTTGGAACTTCTTCAGGTCTTGTGCCTCTTTGACTGTCAATTCCCTCATTCCAAAGATTTTCCCTCTAACAGCAAACAGGGTAAGAATTATTGAATAACTGTCTTGGAAAAACAATTGTAGCTCTCTTCGCCATTAAAAAATGTGACTGAACTTAAAATGCCGTGTTTCTGATTAAAAAAAACACTAACATTGTACACACCTTTCTTTTGGATTTATTCTTCTTTGCAAGTGAAGCGATTAAGATCAGAATTTTTTTTAATTGGGCTCAAACACTGCCGGGCTTTTCTCCCAGAAAAATCAATGCAAAACAAAACAAAGCAAAACGAAACTCCCCAACCCCAAAACCCCACAACTGAACCTTTACCACTCCTTTGTTCTCCTGTTAATTGCTACCACCTGCTTTCAGGAGGTGCCTGAATTATTTTGGTTTTTGGTGGTCTGATATTTACCTGATTTTGAGCCACAGGAGGTGAGTTTGCCCCATATTTTTTCCTCACCACCTAATGCCATCCAAAATTTTCTTGCTGAATCAACTTCTTGTGCTCTCAACTTTTCTTTTTAATCCTCTCACCTCTGTTGCTGATCTGTCAGGCCCAGGGATTCAGCTTTGTTGCACCAATGCACACTTCAAAGATGTTTTAGAATTCACACTTCAAAATTAAAATATACATTTTCTTTTCAGTGACTGAGCCATGAAACAGAATCACATGGGATAAGGAAGTGGTAGAGTAGAACAGAAAAAACTACAACATAGAAGCAAGTGCTTCCCAGGGAATTAACTTTCTCAAACATGTGTTTCCCAGAGCTCAGAAAACACTAATTTCTGTGTTGTTGGTATTGTTTCTTTGTTCTACTCTGCCACTTCCTGATCCCACATGATTCCATTTCATGCCTCAGTCACCAAGTAAAAAAATGTATATTTTAGGTTAGATTTTTAACTTCAAGCACAGTTTTGAAGTGAGCCCCCCAGTCCTGGAAGCTGGGGTAGGAGCTGAAAGCTGGGTGAGCAAATCTGAAGGACTTCTCACAGTCAGAAACACAGGAGTAACTGCATCGCCTGGGGACAGACACTGTGGCTCCTTCCCCACGCCATAGATCACTTAACTTGAGTCCTGTAGGGACCAATGGAACGTCGGCGCTGAGTTGTCAGATGTCTAACATGGGAAGGTTCTGTACTGCAGAACACTGCAGAATTGGAAGGCTGTTGTACTGGGGATGATGTGTGCCCTGCTGTGCTGATGGGTGGCCGATTTCAAAATGATTCCATATGGCCCCTGCCTGTTAGAGGGTTTTCCCTTTTCGCCCTCACGCTGAAAGTGATGATTCTCATTCACTCCCCCTTCTAAGAGGAGTTTGCTGATGTCCTGGGCACTCATGGCACACGGGTTGTTTAAAAGGATGGGTGGGGAAGGAAGACAGGCAAAATTCTAGTGACTCAAGAGGCCCCTCCAGCCCAGAGAACACTCCGTGGACACAGGAACGAGAGGGTGGGCTCAGCGCCCTTGGATCCAGTAGTTTTCTTCTCTAATGCTCCCCCCGGGGTGTGGTCGCTCTTCTCCCATTCCTGGCTAAGAAAGGAACATTTTTTTCTTTCTAAGAACAGAAAAAACCCACTTTGCAAATAGGCATTTGAGTCTTTCTCCTTGGATTTAGGTTAGTAGAGGTTCATTTTTCCCTGAAATAGTTAAGTGCTTGATGCTTTTCCTACTGGTTCTATTAAAGAAAAAAGATGGCGAGGCAGGCTCTATTCAGGATCATCATCATAGCTGTAGGTCCACTGCAAGGGCATTTTGCTGTGGGGGAGAAAGATTGGGTTCAACTTTAATACACCATGGGTAAGTGGGAATTGCTTGTGGCCAAGGAGCAGACCGGGGTGGTGGTGGTGGGGGCAGTGAATGGGAAGTTACTGAGAGGAAACTTCAGGGCTAAGGGGAGGTCTGGCTAACCCAACCTAACAGGATGCTTGCTGAAGACAGGGTGATCAGCCATCACCTGGGGGGTGGGGGTTGGGGGGGGAACTCAGTCAGATGTCAAGATGATCAGATATTGAGGGGGGGAGTTCTTATTAGAATGACTTAGCAGGATTCTTGCTTAACCTAGATTTCATAAGAAGGAGCACAGATGGACCCAGGAGAAGGTTCAGGAACCTGACTGAAGTTAGGCCAAGCAAAGAATCTTTGTTGGTTCCTAGTGAGAAACTTTCTTACCATGAGCTGAAGAGGCTCTCAGTAAGTACCAAGGTGGAAGAATTCAGTGGGCCTGGGGTGGGAATGGGGAGAAGCAGGGAACCATAGGGAAGAAGATTTCAGAACACTTTCCTTCTACAAGTTCTGTAACATCAGTGAGCACACAATCCCTCCTTATCCCAACTTATCACCAGCGCAGGTCTTGAATTACAAAAGTTCAACTCTAACAACTCTTAAGAATCGAATTTGAAGTATGGTGGACTCCGTTGAAAGTGTGAAGACCTGACCCAGGCCATCCGGGAGCCTGGCAGAGCCTGGATGTCACCCTTGGAATTTTTAATTGTGCTTAAAACTTGATCAAATGGTTTAACAAATGCTGTGTAGGCCCCTAGAAAGTGGTAAGCCCTCTGCTGGCTCTGAGGATTACAAAGAAGGGTGAAAACCTCTGCCTTCGTGGAGTGTAGGGTCAAACACAAGAACTACATACGTGAACTGACAGAGGCAATCATGGAGTCTGTATGCAGTGAAGGCAAAAGTGCAGGGCTGGGAGTGATTTGTTTTCAGAGAGAGAGAGGGAATTGTCAGGGAAATGTTTCCAGAAGTGATAATGCCTGACCCAGGTTTTGAAGGATGAACAGGATTTTGATAGATGAATAAGAGAGAGGCAGATCCATCCAGGGGGAAGGAGCACATACAAATATACAGCTTCCTATCCTGCACTCCTCTGCGGGCTGTACTTTGGATCTTTGAGACCCAGAGTGCTTTAGGGAACAGAGTTTAAAGCCCTCTGGAGCTTTTAGCATCTGATTTGTGGATTTAGGGGAGTCTGGGGATTCAGGGTAAGAAGTAGATTCTAAATCCTCCAGGAAACTCTTGGGAAATCAAATTTGGAAAGTGGTTGCTAGACTCCTGTCTTACTCTGGAAGGTTTGCTTTTGGTGTCCAAAGTCCTTGTTCTTTGAATAGCATTGGGTGCTGAGAACTATTGCTCCTTTCTTAGGGATGCAAAGCTCAGTGGCCCCTGGGCAGGTGTATAGTGATCAGGGTTGGACCAAACCTGAGATGTCAGAGGGACAAACCAGCATCCATCTGGGCTACTAGAGGAATCCATGCTCTTGGAACGTTTGGAGGGAGAATGAGGAAGTATCAGTCTCTCACATCTGGCACTGTGGAAATGCACCCGGTCCATTTGGGAAGGCTGTCCAGGTGCTGCCAGTGGACTTCTGTGGAGTTCAGGGCACTCAGAGTTCAGGATGAGCCAGCTGAGAATGAGAGAATTCTTTGTGATCCTGTAGAGTAGTATTTGGTGGACTGGTTTGTCTTACCTTGGTCAAACAGTCAACAAGTGTTGACTGAGATTTCAGAGAACCACTCACAGTCCTGTTGCCAAGTTCCAGGTCACACAGAAGTGTATCTGTGCAGAGTGACAGCTCAGCTAAGTAGGAAGTTGAACTTAGGACATTCAATTTTACAAGAGTCTCTAGCAGTGGACCTTCATTTCTTTTAAAAATAGATTTCTGTAGTTAGCAGCCACATTAAATTAGGTAGTCCTACCCAGACCATAACATGGTTCGATGCTTTGGTGTTTTATTGAGCATTGATTTAAAATATTTGTAAATCTGCTCTTGAAAATATTCTCCAATTGTTCAGTGTCCCTTTGATAAAGCTCTATACAATAAATACTTCTCAAAATTTAAAAAGATATTTTTTTTTTTTTAAGATTTTATTTATTTTTATTTGACAGCATGAGAGAGAGAGAGCACAAATTGGGCAGGGGAGAGGCAGAGGGAGAAGTAGACTCCCCACTGAGCAGGGAACCCAATGCGGGGCTCGATCCCAGGACCCCGGGATCATGACCTGAGCTGAAGGCAGACACTTAACCACTGAGCCACCCAGGCACCCCTGACCTGAGAGCTTCTGTGTGTGACCTGAAGGAGACGCTGTACACACAGGGCCGAAATTGCTGAAAATCAAACACGGGACACCATCCTGCAGTTGGCTGAGCTACAACACAAATTGAACTCCCAGCCTCACAGGATGTCTTCTGTTAAAGTGAGAGCAATGACTAGGAAAGAATGAGAGCCTTTAAGTTGGAATGGTACATACAGGAAGATCCTGATGAAGCTGGGGTCATTGAGCCTCTAAATTCTAATGAGTCTTCCATGCCAGCAGAAGGGGCCTCTCCATCCTCAGTGATATCAGCCATTCTATCCCCCGTCTCTGGGATGGAGACAGGGAAAGTTAAAATGGGACAAAGCTGACTGTTCTTACTGAGCTTCAACTACTTTTCTCAAATAAATGTCCCTGTATTAATCCCTTTGGTAGGTTTCCAGAATTTTGAAAATTAAAAAGATATTTTTTAAGTGGGCAGAAGATCTGAATAGACATTTTTCTAAAGACATACAGATGGCCAACAGGTACATGAAAAGCTGCTCAACATCATTAGCTACCAGGGAAATGCAAGTCAAAACCAAAATGAGATCTCATCTCATGCCAATTAGAATGCTGTTATCAAAAAGACAAGAAATAACAAGTGCTGGCGAGGATGTGGAGAAAAGGGAACCCTTGTGCACTGCTGGTGGGAATGTCAATTAGTGCAGCCACTGTGGAAAATAGCATGGAGGTTCCTCAAAAAATTAAAAACAGAATTACCATATGATTTAGGGATTCTACTTCTAGATATTTATCTGAAGAAAACAAAAACATTAATTCAAAAAGATATTGCACCCCTACGTTCATTGCAACATTATTTACAATAGGGAAGATGAATAAACAACCTAAGAGTTCACTGATGCATGACTGGATAAAGAAATTGTGGCACGCAGGTGTGTGTATGTATATAATGGAATATTATTCAGCCACAAACAAAGAATGAAATCTTGCTATTTGTGAAAACATGGATGGACCTTAAGGGTATTATGCAAGTGAAATAATTAGATAAAGACAATTACTGTATGATCTTTCTTATATTTGGAATCTAAAAAACACCCCCCCCCCCAAAAAAAAAAAACCCAAAAGCTCATAGATAACAGAGAACAGACTGGTGGTTGCCAAAGGCAGGGGGTAGGGAAAACAAACAAAAAAAAGAGATCCTGATACACTGATACTCTTCTTTTTAGCAGTTAATGAGAGTTATGTAATCCAGGATGTTTTACATTTTGCCTTAGCTGCTACCAGGAAGCTCAGAGGTAAGTATTCCAATCAATTCAGTCATTCTAATTTAGTTTCCTGTTATAAGTTGCCCTCATCCTTTTTTTTTTTTTTTTTTAAAGATTTTATTTATTTGACAGAGAGAGACACAGCGAGAGAGGGAACACAAGCAGGGGGAGTGGGAGAGGGAGAAGCAGGCTTCCCGCCGAGCAGGGAGCCTGATGCGGGGCTCGATCCCAGGACCCTGGGATCATGACCTGAGCCGAAGGCAGACGCTTAACGACTGAGCCACCCAGGCACCCCTAGTCGCTCTCATCCTTTACAAATCCTCCTGTTTTTTCATTATAAGTGATTTCAAATCCATTTTTAGAAACAGTAGGCGTATAGGAGATAAATATGTGCAACGAAACCATAATATTTTATTAAATAGTATTGTCTTATTTTCTAAAGAAATGTATATGTGGCAACTTTTTTGTGTTAAGCACAGTGAGGGTTCTGATTGTGGCTGTTACTCACGTGGAAGTATTATTGACAGGAACATGCTCTCATTCCTACTGGAGTGCTCTGTGGGTTGTTCCTCTGTTAAACCCTCCTAGATTAACTCGCTCCTCTCCAGACACTCCTATCACTCTGAGCATCTCTAAGCACTCATATATATGTGTCTGGATAGCTGTAACTGTCATTAGTTATGTATTTCATAGAGCATAGAAATTTAGAGCTGGAAGGAATGTAAGCACCCAAATCCCATTTAGCTAAAACGATAGATAGCATTTTGCAACCACTAAGAGATTATAACAGAAGTTAGTATGCTGTTGGTTATTGCATGGGCTCTCTGGGACTCTCTTCCAAATGTGTAGACTGGGCCTAAGAGATTCTGGGTGGTGTTTGCATTGTTCTTCCTTGAATGGCAAACAGAAACTTAGCTTTGGGACTTTCTTCTTGAAAATAAATTTTCATCTAGTTATTTGTTTCTGGTTTCTATTTAGACATGACTATCTACTTCCCTAGGAGGGGTAGTCCTTGAGGGCAGGGGCAATGCCTCAGTCATCTCTCTGTCTTTAGCACCAGCTCTGGTCCTGGCTCAAAACAAACATGGAATAAAAGTTGAGTGAGTGAATGAATGAACGGCATACTGTCTCTTTGGTAGGACCGTACATTCATTGGAGGAAGGTCCGAACCCTGGTGTTTCTTTTCTGCCTTGTAAGATGCACTATCATTGCAGTCAGATAACTGCTCAGGCCGAGCCAGGCCAGGAGGGAAGAGTCAAATCAGGCAGTGATGAAAGAATCAGAAAGGTGTGGTGAAGGATTTGCTGTCTGGTGACAGAAATAAGGGAGCTGCAGATGATGCTGAAGTTATAAGTAGTCTTTTGTCTGGGAGGGTAGTAGTGCTGTGTGTGGAGACTGGGAAAGCCAAGAGGGAGAAAATTTGGGAGGAAACTAAAATCATGTATGGGTAGCTGTACTGAGTTGTTGGGAGCCCACTTCCCAAGGGTGTGGTCTTTGTGTAACCCAAAATGGCTGGTTACACTTTGGCTACCAGAGTGGAGCCAGACATCACAGTAGAGGAAGGGCCAAAAGGGGGAAGAAAAAGGCCATGGGCGAAGGCCAGCTTGTAAAGAGGCTTCTGGAAGGCACACACTTATACTTCAATGTTATTGGCCAGAACTATGTCACATGGCTGTATCTATCTACTAGGAAATTAGAGAAAAGCAGTATTTTAATTAAGCACATGCCCTAAATAAAATTAGGTCTTTTACTATGGAAAAGGTGAGGCTGAAAATTGAGTGGCTAACACAAAACTAGACATAAACTTGGTCTCTGATTCCTAATCTGGGGCTCTTTTAACTCTACTACACAACTGAAGATGTGAATTCTATATTGTGAAGGCAGAATGGGGAAGTGAGAAATGCCTGAGGTTAGTGTTCAATGTCCTGTCTCTGCCAGTTACTATTATCTTGGACATGGCATATAATTTCTCTGAATCCTTGCTTCTAAATCTGTAAGATGGTTTGTTGGATAAAATGATTTCTAAATTTCTATCAGCTAAAATACCTTATGATTAAAAAAAATTATGGTAGCTAATACTGAGTGAGTGATTGAACACATCAAAGGAGTCTATGTAGTTCTTCACGAATGGCCATGCTGGTTTGAGATCTGTAAAGGAGCTCCATGATTAGGCTGGATTACAAACAGACCTCTTCTCCACAGAGATGATTTGACCAAGTAAAAGCTAAAGTGGTTGCCTACTCAACACCTATTTTTTCACTTTTTCCTTGTCAGTGGGATCCCAGTTTTATTTGAAAGTTGGTCAGAAATCCAGTGGTAACTTGATTCCCAAGATGGCTGCCATGAATTCCTTCCCTTCCTGTACATGCCTGTCACTCACCCACTGAAAAGTTGGAATCACTAGAATCTGGGCTGGACTATTTAACCTATAGAAAATGGTTAGTTCCAGATTTAGTATTAAAAAAGGACTGGGGGCACCTGGTAGCTCAGTTGGTTGAGTGCCTGACTCTTGGCTTCGGCTCAGGCCGTGATCTCAGGGTGGTGAAATGGAGCCCAACTTGGGTTCCGTGCTCAGCAGGGAGTCTGCTTGAGAGATTCTCTTTCTCCCTCTCCCCTTCCCTCCACTGGTGCATGTGCACGTGTGTGCACTCTTGCTCTCAAATAAATAAATAAATAAAATATTTAAAAACAAAAGGACTGGCAGTTTCTGCTTCCTGTCTTTTGTGGATGCCACATAAGAAGTTTGGGATACTCTGCTAGGCAGAGAGGCCTGAAGGACCAGATATGTGAGCAGGGAAGCCATCTTGGAGATCAGCCAGTTGAACCTTCAGAAGACCCCAGCCCCAGTCATTTTCTGACTGTAGCCACACGAGAGCCCCTAGAAATGCCCAGCTGAGTCCAGTCAATTCACAAAACTATAAGAGATAATAAATTGTTGTTTTAAGCCACCAAGTTTGTGGATGGTGTGTCATATAAAAACAGATAACCACAACAAATGTGCTCAGGAAATGGCCCCTTCTCAGTCCCAGGAGGCAAATCATGATTGGTTTAAGCCAATTTTGATCAATTCCTCTGCCGAAGTATTTTAGGGGGATACATGTGACCAGTTCCAATCAATGAGATGCTGGATAGCATTTACTTAGAGATAAAAAGAGACTTATGGGAGAAAAGTGTGTTTCTCAGTCTGACATTGTTGTGTCTACATTTAACTTCGGGGGCTATGGCAGCCATATTGTACCCATGAGGAGACAACTCTAAGAACCAAGCCAGTAAGCTGAGGATGACAGAGCAAAAAAGATGGAGGAGCCTGTGTCCTTGAAGTCAATCCTGAAAACTTCCAAATTCTAGACTTCTTGTTACATGATATAATAAATCCTTTTTGCTTAAATCATTTTGAATTGGGTTTTCTGTTACTTACTGCTGAAATCATCCTAATTGATAGTGTAGGGAAAAAAAAAATCTCTGTGCTACTCTCTTCCACTGATGGAGAAAGAAAAAATTAAAATTACAAAGTCTCTTTTCTTTCTTTTATGCTATCCAGAGTAGGTGGTCCTTCAGTCCTGGATATCCTAAGGTAGCAGCGAATTGTGGGCGAGACCTAAACTGTTTTTGCATAATGAAATGAAAGGAATTGAGTTTTGAGAGAAGGGGGCCAGAGAACAGAAAATCAGGGAAGGAAGATGGGAGTCTTGAGCCCAGATACATATATATCCGTTTGTGTGTGTGTGTGTGTGTATGAATAGGGGAATGAGAAATAGGATGGGGAGCTGAATTTCAAGGAGAAAGGCAACCTTCAGTAAAGTCTGGTAGCTTGCAGCCTTGGTGAGCATGAGGATGCATTCCAGGTGTAGTTTGCTGTGGAGCCAAGGGGAGCAGAGGAGGTGCAGTGCGGGCGAAGTGGTGAGTTAGAGGAAGGGGAAGTCAGAGCCAGAGTGGCTGGGAGGAGTTCGAGCCTTCAGGATTTATAGTGAATGTTGGAGCTGCCGTGGGGGTGGGAAACGGACGTGTCAGTTGAAAAAAATCTTTAGTTCTGAAGTGCAAAGTGACCTCTTCTGACATATTGATTTAGGACTAGCTTCTTAGACAACAATTATGTGCTCAAAACATGTTTTTGGAAGTTTTAAGTATTCAAATTCAATATGGAGTTTTTTCTGAGGTCCTTGTCACTGTTTAACTCCTAGGCCATATCAAGACATATTAAGATATGTCAGGATAGCCTGAAGTCATAGTAAACGGTCTGAGTGAATGGGAAGTTCCACAACTCAGTGGAAAGAGGGCTGAGCTTTACCTGGAGGACTGGTTACTTCTCTCACTAACTTCCTGAGTCACCCTGACTGAGCAAGTTGCTCAATGATTCTGTGCCTCATTTTACTTATCTGTAAAATAAATTGCTAACCTCTATCAGTTTCTTTTTTTAAAATAAAAAAAATCATTTTAGGATGACCAAAGTATTACATTATTGTTGTTAGAAAAAAAAAATACAAGCAATAGACTGGCAGACTTGATTCTAATATTGGCAGGTCCTGACAAGAAAATAGAGCTCCACATGTAATATGTGTGAATACCTAAAGATTTGAAATTCAGGTGGCAAACTCCTGAGTAAAATATGTCTTACTGTAAGGACAAATATTAAAAATAAGGGGCTTAATTCTTCCTGTTAAAAATAAGGAGATTTCCCTTCTCTCCTTTTTCTTAGAGCATTTACATCAGAAAACTTGTGACTGAAGTTCTTTCTCTGTCTCTTTGAAATGTGCGCAAATCTTTTTATAAGCTAAGTAAGTCTCTTGGGAGTCTCTTTGTGACCCAGGAATGTCTTGTCAAGGATGGGGAGTTGTCTTTTTGAAATGCGATCATCCAGGAAGCTAGCGCCCCCATTGTTTCTGTGGGAGAGTAGGAACTTAACTTTGGTGGGCACCTTGCTCCCCATTGCAAAGCTACTTTCTATCATGAAGATAGAAGTGTATTTTTCCCTCGTATAAAACCAATTAGCTAACGCAGATGGTTACCCCCGTTACCAGGTGAATTTTGGATGAACTGTGTGGCCTAAATGGTGCTGTCAAGTCCTCTGACTTGGGGAGTAGGCACTGTTTATCTTGAGAACGTGTAGATGGTGGGTGGTGTCTGCCTGGCTATGCAAGTGGGTGAGATTTCTTTCTGTCCTTCAGTCTCTTTGCATATTGCCTGTGATGCGCATCCCATTCTGGTTTAATACTTACTCAGCATATAACTCTTTTCTTTCTCTACTACCTTTGTGGAAAGCGTTCTGGGTTGGGATAAGACTTGGTTTTAAATTATGTTTCCCGTTGACAAATATATCCACCCTAACTCATGGAAGATGGGGCTGAAGTGGATGGACTCTTTAGAGGTCTCTGTCAAAACATGTCATAGGGGAGAGAGCTGGTCCTGGCCCGTGCCCCACCCATCTTCTCTTCCCACTGACAGGGGCCCTGGGCACACATTGGGGAAACCCCATCTGCATGTTGGACTCCATCTATCCTCAGCTGCCATCCCTCAGCCCCATGAACACCTGCCTCTTGTTACCTCTCAGGGCTTGGGGAGCACTCACTAATCCCGTGCATCTGTGCTGGAGAGGGCAGACTTGGGAAAGAGCCCCAGCGAGGGCATTCTGGAGTCCCAGGTGCCTGAAACGCAGTCTGATATTGTGGGCAAGGCCTCCGGGCAGGCATATATCCTTGGCCCTGAAAGCACCTAGCCCTGGAAAACGGCTGTACCCGAGAAGGTTCAGATCATTGTTGTTTATAATGCTGGAGCAGGAGCAGAACGTGTTCCTCCTTACTCGGGGCCAGGGGTGAATAGTGTACACTGATAGAGGAAGAAGTGAAAATCCTGCCTGATTTCCTTTCCCTTCTGCTCCTTGGCCCAGAGGTACCCACTCACTATCAGTAGTTTGGTGTGTATCCTCCTTTGATGGTTAATTTTGTGTATCAACTTGACTGGGCTATGGTGCCCAGATATTTGGTCAAACATCGTTCTCAATGTTTCTGTGAAGGTGTTTTTTTGTTTTTTTTTTAACATTTTATTTATTTGGGGGAGAGACAGGAGAGAGCACAAGCTGGGAGGGGCAGAGGGAGAGGGAGAAGCAGACTCCCTGCTGAGCAGGGAGCCCGATGTAGGGCTCGATCCCAGGACCCTGGGATCATGACCTGAGCTGAAGGCAGATGCTTAACCAACTGAGCGACCCAGGCGCCCCTGTGAAGGTGTTTTTTGGGTGAGATTAAGATTTACATTGGTGGACTCTGAGTAAAGCAGATTATCCTACTTGATGTGGGTGAGTCTCATCTCATCAGTTGAAGGTCTTAATTAGAACAAAGACTGACATCCTCTGAGCCAGAAGGAATTCTGCCAGCAGATGATCTTTGGGTTCAAACTTCAACTCTTCCTCGAGTGTCCAGCCTACCAGCTTTCCCCCATCAGATTAGCCCCTACAATAGTGTAAGACAATTCCTTAAAATAAATCTCTCTCTATATATGTACACATATCATGTAAGCTCTGTTTCTCTGGGGAGCCCTGACTAATATGCATTCTCATAATTCTCCCTAACATTTGCAAATATACACACTTGAGCATAAACATACACACACAATGCTTTGCTTTGTTTATGTTTAATTTAAATGGGATTTTATTGTCCTATAGTTGCTTTATTAACCTGGTGTCTTCTTTCTCCAGCAGCATCTACAGTGTAACTGATAAAAAACTGCAGTGAAGTGTTCACCGTGCTGGGCAAAATCAGCACTTGATAAACGCGAATGCATCTGTACATGGAGCTCACAGGGCTCGTACTCAGAAAGCAGTTTGTTTATTGTCTCTTGATCATTTAAACTTTATTCAGTAGGGGGTGTTGTTTCCCCTGCTACTAGATGAAAGTTCTAGAAGGCCCACAGCTCTTTGATCATCCTTAGGTAATGAAAGATCCTGAAGTCATTTAAGGTTGTAAACACAGCGTCAGTTCAGAAATTAGAACATCAGGACCATGTGAGAAATAAACTTGCCTTACTTCCATATAGTTAAACCACGAACCCCTCCCGTCATCCGGCTAGGACCTGCTGTAGGTGGGAAGCCACGCCTAGGAAAGGTGGGTTGAATTCAGGTTCTTTCTCCATCCCATCCTCCTGCCCCTCTCCTGGCATCTTCTGTGGTCTCTGACACTTTCAGGGTTGAGGCAGGGAGAAGGAGAGGCACTAAGGGGATGGGAAAGCCATTTCATGGTTGGGTGAGTTTGTGCTTTCTGAATTGGGCAGCTTTTAACAATGGACTCTTTTTCTAATGGATGTTTGCATGGGTTCTTTTGGGACATCCCCAGCCCCTGGGGGCTTCCCACCTGTATTTCCCTTGACAAGAATGATGAACTGGCCTTCCCCTGGCTGCTTTCCCATACACAGTCCTGAGAAATACATCTCTACCTTCAGCTTCTCTCTGCTGAGGCCTGGTGGCCCGCCCTCTCAGTTGGCCCCACGAGACAGGCCCCACAAAGACATCCGGCTGGCTGTTTGCCCCTCACTGTGCACATCTGGCCCAAGGGAATCACTGAAGTCTTCCTGCTTCCATAGACTCTGGGGGTGCAGGCACCCCCAACCCAGCCAGCTCTCCTTCAATTCATCCATCAGAAGCTAGACAGCCTGCCTCTCCGCTTCGATTTCTCAGATGGGATCAGACCCCATGTCACTGTATCCCCTGTCCTGCTAACCTCAGGAGGTGTTTATTTCTTTCTCTGCGTCATCTCTCTTGAGTCCCTCGCTCTTAACTTGAGATACAGGGAGCACCTCAGGACGCCCCCCCCCCCCCGTGCTACTTATTGCACACCAGTGGCTTTCGGCAAAGAAGTACTCTTCACATCCTCTGGTTTCCCATAAATTGATCTTTGAATAGGGTGAGATGTTTGGAAGTTCAGGAATAGGTTTGTTTTACTATTCTTATTGAAAGTTCAATTGGTACTGACTTCGCTATCCTATATTTACTGCATCTTGGTGCCTTGGTTAAAACTTCCAATTTAACATTCTACTGGATCAACTACTACTTTTATTGTTTTTATTATCTACCATTTAAAAAATGATTTCATAGTGTTCTATGGTGAGACTATAATGATTTATTTAAGTCTCCTTCTACTGATAGTCACTGAGGTTGTTGCTAAATTTCTTTGACTAAAAATAATACTCAAAAATAGTCAGATGAAGAAAGGCAAATACTGTATGATTTCACTTATATGTGGAATCTAAAAAACAAAACAAATGCACAAACAAAATAGTCTCTTAAACACAGAGAGCAAACTGGTGGCTGCCAGAGGGTAGGTGGGTGGAGGGATGGGAGAAATAGATGAAACAGATTAAGAGCTACAAACTTCCAGTTATAAAGTAAGTCACAAAAGTAAAAAGTACAGTATAGGGAATATAGTCAATAATATTGTAATAACATTGTATGGCAGCAGATGGTGATTACGTTATCATGGTGGGCATTGAGTAATGTATAGAATTGTCAAATCACTATGTTGTACACCTGAAACTAATACCATTGTATGTCAACTATACTTCAGTAATAAATTTAAAATATAAAAAAAGTGTTACCAAGTATGCATATAAAAAAAAGTGTTTTAAATTGGATGTGAATTACAGCTTGGAAATTGTGTTTCATGTCACTGGTATAATGAACTGTTTTATTTTTGTAAAAATAATTATTTGAGAGAGAGAGAGTGTGCAGTGGGGAGGGGCAGAGGGGAGGGACAGAGAACATTAAGCAGACTCTGTGCTGAGTGTGGAGCCCCGCTGGGGGTTCGATCCCACAACCCTAAGATCACAACCTGAGCTGAAACCATCATGACCTGAGCCAAAATCAAGAGTGGACGCTTAGGGCGCCTGGGTGGCTCAGTTGGTTAAGCGACTGCCTTCGGCTCAGGTCATGATCCTGGAGTCCCTGGATCGAGTCCCACATTGGGCTCCCTGCTCGGCAGGGAGTCTGCTTCTCCCTCTGACCCTCCCAACCCTCCCCCCTCTCATGTGCTCTCTCTCTCAGTCTCTCTCTCTCAAATAAATAAATAAAATCTTAAAAAAAAAAAGAGTTGGATGCTTAACTGACTGAGCCACCCAGGCATCCCTGAAGAACCGTTTTAAAACACATTTATCTGACTTGCTTGTAAGATTCTGTATCATATTTTTTTTAAAGATTTTATTTATTCATTTGAGACAGAGAGACACACAGAGAGAGAGAGAGCATGAGCAGGGGGAGAGGCAGAGGGAGAGGGAGAAGCAGACTTCCTGCTGAGCCAGGAGCCTGATGTGGGACTCAATCCCAGGACCCTGGGATCATGACCCGAGCCGAAGGCAGATGCTTAACCATCTGAGCCACCTAGGTGCCCTGATTCTATATCATATTAATATGAACATTTGTGAGGTCTAAGTTTTTCTTTTGTTTCAAGTAAGTATTTATGCACCTGACAAATACCATGAAATAATGGTTTGGGGAGAAGTAAACTGATACATGTTTCTTTCTTTCTTTTTTAAGATTTTATTTATTTATTTGACAGAGAGAGACACGGTGAGAGAGGGAACACAAGCAGGGGGAGTGAGAGAGGGAGAAGCAGGCTTCCCGCAGAGCAGGGAGCCTGAAGCGGGGCTCGATCCCAGGACCCTGGGACCATGACCCGAGCTGAAGGCAGACGCTTAACGGCTGAGCCACCCAGGCACCCCTGATATGTGTTTCAATAAATAGATTTTTAAAAAAGATTTATTTATTTATTTTAGAGAGAAAGAGATAGAGCATGCAAGCAGGGGGAGGGTCAGAGGGAGAAGGAGAGAAGTAGACTCCTTGCTGAGCTTGATTTCATGAACCTGGGATCATGACCTGAGCCGAAACCAAGAGTCAGATGCTTAACCAACTGAGCCACCCAGGAGCCCCTTAATAAATAGATTTTAATATTCCAAGAAAGTAACTGGTTGAATGTAAAAACATACCTTACTTTTAAGTTAGAACTTACTGGCCATAAGGAAAATGTTTTTAAACTTGGCCTTTTGCTTATATTCCCTTTTGCCTGCATTTTTTGGTAAACTTCTGCAACAAGAAATACAAACAAGGGGGGCACCTGGGTGGCTCAGTCATTAAGTGTCTGCCTTCGGCTCAGGTCGTGATCCCAGGGTCCTGGGATCGAGCCCCACATCGGGCTCCCTGCTCAGTGGGAAGCCTGCTTCTCCCTCTCCCACTCCCCCTGCTTGTGTTTCCTCTCTCTCTGTGTCTCTCTCTATCAAATAAATAAAATCTTAAAAAAAAAAATACAAATAAAGGTTGAAATTTGCACCTAAAAATAAAAGCACAAAGATACATTCAAGGATGTTTATCTTTATGCACATGCTTGGAATTTTTGTAGAATAGATTCTTAGAAGTAGTTTTCTGGGTCAAAGGGCAGATACAGTTTAAAATTGGAATTGCTGCTCGATTTCCACCTCCATGACAGTGCTTTATTTCCTTCTTGATAATATAAATATTTGCATTTTACTAGTGTTATGGGTAAAGTCTTTTTCCTGTTATTTCAACCTACGTTTTCCTGACTAGCAGAGAAGTTCCTCATCTTTACATATCTTTACTGGCCATGAGTATATCTTTCCTGGTAGATTTCCTCTTCATAAACTTTACACACTTTTTTTCCATTGGTTAACTTGTAATTTTTCTTGTTGCTTTCCAGGTGCTTTTAATATATTGTGGCTATTAATCCAGTCTCATGGTTTTCAAGTTGTCATCCAGTAAGCCTCAACTTCCTGTAGAGCTGTGTTAGATGTGTGTGTGCACTTCCTTGAAAATGAGAGCCAGAACAGATAGGGCTCTGGTTTCCTTAGCTTATGTTTTAACCAGAACAGCTCTACTTTACCTGACTTAGAAATTAGTGCCTTTATAAGATTGTGTTTTGGGAAAATAAAAATCTGTTGCTAAAAATAAGTGTTTGCAAGGCACATGGGTGGTCATGTCGGTTAAGCGTCTGACTCTTGATTTCATCTCAGGTCATGATCTCATGGTCGTGAGATCGAGCCTTGCATTAGGCTACTTGCTGGGCGTGGAGTCTGCTTAAGATTCTCTCTCCCTCTCCCTCCCCCCCAAAGATAAATAGATAGATAAGTAAATAAATAAATTATTTAAACCAGATGATCTTTAAATATCACTATTGCTCTGAAGTACTATGATCTTTGATTCTATGAATTAAAAAATAATACTGTAGTCTGTCCAAAGTAGGAGATAGAACCAGCATTGATAAATGATCATATTGTTTTCAGAGCTTTGTGTATTTATTCATTTCCTGAGTATTATTAGGTACCTACTTCATGCGAGGCCCCATGCAAAGTATTGATACAGTTGTATACAAGACAGCCATGGTTCTTAACCTCTTGGACTATTGGTTGGTGAGGAAGACAGACAGTATAAAATAATAGCAATAAAGGATGTCGAGGATTATGAAAATCCCATATGGCATATTATGCCAACCCATTTTAAAGGGCAGTGATGGCAAAGTGATATTTAGCTGTAACCCAATCATGACCATGAGCTAGACAGGTATAGGGAGAGGATTTGAGATTGGTGATGGGTGGGCAAAACACAGGACAATCAATAATGTAAGTCAATTTCAATTTTCTTGGAGTACTGTCTCGATTAATGACCAAGTGTTCAAATGAGCCAGTCTAGAGGGAATTTTACTTACCTTCATGTATATATAAACGAGTTGCCACTCCTGTCTCTGTTCTTCCCCCTTCCTCTCTTTCCCCTTTCTCTACCTTTTTAAAGATGAAAACAAACTTTTACTTTATAAGTTATAAATTAAAATTGTATTTCTAAGGTGGAATATACCTAAATTGACAGTCTTCTAAATAACATAAAATGGGAATTTGAATGAGCGATGAGATTTTTGACAAAATTCCAGTAGCACAAAGAACCACTTGACTTGAATTCAACTGGAACAATTGATCCAGAATTTACAATCACTGAGAGACTTCAAACAGAAGTTAACATGCTGTAGGTTATTATATGGGCTTTGTTGGGCTCTCTCCAAAATGAAGAGACAGAGCCCAAGAGAATCAGGCGGTTTTCACATGGTTCTCACCTGGGTAGAGAACTTGAATTTAGCTTTAGGATTTGCCATTGGAAATGTTTTCTGTATAGGGTTGGATTATCTCCCCAGGACCCTGTGGTCTTTCTCCTTTTTTCACTATTGAGCATTTAAAAGAGGATAGTCTATCCTCTGAGTTTCTGCTTTCTCATCACTGCTCACTACTTACCTTGCAATGTAACTTCAGTTCCCAGATCTCTAAAGAGATGTTCTTGTATCATATGATCTCACTGATATGAGGAATTCTTAATCTCAGGAAACAAACTGAGGGTTGCTGGAGTGGTGGGGGGTGGGAGGGATGGGGTGGCTGGGTGATAGACACTGGGGAGGGTATGTGCTCTGGTGAGCGCTATGAATTGTGTAAGACTGTTGAATCACAGACCTGTACCTGTGAAACAAATAATACATTATATGTTAAAAAAACAAAAAGAAGAAGAAGATAGCAGGAAGGGAAAAATGAAGGAGGGGAAATCGGAGGGGGAGACGAACCATGAGAGACCATGGACTCTGAGAAACAAACTGAGGGTTCTAGAGGGGAGGGGGGTGGGGGGATGGGTTAGCTTGGTGATGAGTATTTAAAGAGGGCATGTACTGCATGGAGCACTGGGGTGTTATACGCAAACAATGAATCATGGAACACTACATCAAAAACTAATGATGTACTGTATGGTGACTAACATAACATAAAAAAAAAAAACAACTAATGATGTAATGTATGGTGATTAACATAACATAATAAAAAAAAAGAGAGAGAAATGTTCTTGATTCACTGGTAACTCCCTGATTGCTAATCCAGTAGTTTTGGCTTCATTCTCCTCGAACTGGTGTTTCCTATAGTGTCTGCTCCATTGTTCTCCTGTTTTCTCCAAACTCACTCGAAAGCCTTTGTTTTGGTGATGGTGCCTGATTTTCCTCCTTGTATGTCTCTGACCCCTTTGTTGACTCCTTCACTGACTACCCTTCCTTTTTTCCTCTTATAGTAAGTGTATTCCCAAGACTGTCTTTTTCTGCCTTCTTTTCCCTCCCTTCTTATGGAGCTGAGTCCCATATTTCTATCTCCTGACCTGGTCAGGTTTTAATCCAGCATTTGTTGTTTGCTGGACATCTCTACCTGGTTACTTCCTCCCCTACCCAGCAGCCAGGTGTGTCCAGTTACTGTTCATGGTGCCAGTATTCTCCATGTTACCTAGAGCTCAGCATTGTATTTGATTCTTCCTTCCCTCTTGACCTCCTGAGTCTGGTAAATCACTAAGTCTTTTTGCTTTTTCTCTTCACATTTCTCTATCATCTTTCTTCCTTTGCCTTCCCACTGGCTAGAGTGATCGTACATCCCAGTTTGCTCAGGACAGTTGAAATTTACACCAAACACCCCCATTCTGCTACCACTCTCTTTTACTCACAAAAGTATCCTGGTTCACACCATAAATTAGTTGCCCTACAACTTAGACAACACTAGTTCAGATCTCAAGCAGCTCTTGCTGTACCTTCTTCCTGGTCTCTTACCTCTAGGCTCTCCCTGAATGTGTGCTACTGGAAAAGACTGGTCTTTTTTTTTTTTTTTAAAGACTTGTCCACTTATTTGAGAGAGAGAGAGAATGTGAGGCAGGGGAGGGGCATAGAGAGAAGGAGAGGGAGAGAATCTCTCAGGCAGACTCTGGCTGAGCATGAGCCGGACATGGGGCTTGATCTCATAACCCTGAGATCATAACCTGAGCAGAAATCATCAGCGGAGTCTTAACCGACTGAGTCATCCGGGCGCCGCAAAACTGGTCTTTTTAAAGTGCTTTTTTTTTTTTTTTAATTATTTTTATTTTTATAAATTTACTTGTCTGCTTTAAAATCTTGGCCAATTCATCACTGCCTTTTAAATAAAGTAAATGCCCTTTGGTTTTAGTTTCTGGCCCTCCGTGATTTGGCTCCCACATTTTGTTTTCAACCTTATTCCTGCTTCTCTCTGAAAGGAAAATACGGAGTATCAAAGTACAAGGCATGTCTGGGTTAGCATCTTGACATGTTTGCTATTGTGGACATACCGAAGATATTTTAGGGACTGCCAGAATTAGGAATGAATCCTCTTTCTGTGATAAGCCCAACTTTGGTTCTTTCAATAATGAGAGAGAAATGTCAGGACTGCAAGATACCCCTTGCTTGGTTTTTACTGTCTCTTTATTCCTAGTTCAAGGTGATATGAAGGTACTCTTTGAGACCTCTGCCAAAGGTGGAGTTCTTCACTGTACGAGCAATCCAGCACCCCTGACCCAGTGTGGTCTCCTTGGCTGAAGGGCTGCTCATAGAGGGCTTGCACACAACCCACAGCCACATTTTGTGGGCATAACCAGGCAAATGCTTCCAAGGATGGGGATATCCTGAGGCAGATATAGAGTCTGAGGTGACATCCTATCACAAAGTTCTATTACATCCTATTAAGACTACCTTTTAATTCTGTAATGGAAGCATTACACAGGAAGCAAGGATCATTTCAATACAAGGATGGACTTGGCTTTCCCGCAAAAATTTTGGATACCTTCCCTTGCTGCTGTGCATGATTTTTTCATGTCCTGAGTGGGGCTTTTGTGCATATAACTATTTCTAATACTTGAGTTTTAGGTAAACAATGTACAAAATTTTAAAAAATTAATATGTTTATTAAACTTTTAATTTTAACTTATAAATCTTGTATTCTATATAAAACATGATTAAAATAAGAGCAAATAACTCCCCTTTTTCTTAGGTTAGTTATTTAATCTACTCAAGTTGTAAGACCAGAAGTCCTTAAATAGCCAGTCCTATTAACAAATCTAATTTAATTAAATTCCTTAAACATTTAAACATGTACCAATATATTTAATAGGTTTCATTTCTTTTATACAGTTTTGGATGCCTGAAAGGGCAAATTATTGACTCTAACAAGGAGAAATTTCCCAAGCACTTAAAAATCTCCTGTAAATCTACATTGTGAACATAGCAAAACAAATGATAAACATAAAAAATTGTCTGAGTTGTTCCAATATTATTTACCATGTTTTCTCTTAATCCTTTCAAAACTGAAATTATTTGCATATTTTATGTTAGAATCACAAAAAATAACCTGTCAGATTCCCTATATGCCAAATTCTCTTAAAAATGCCTTAATACCAGATACTACATACTGATTGTCCTAATGATAAAACTTCCTTCTGAATATTACACAAAGTTGTTAACACTGTGGGCTGGATTTATTTCATCATATTTATATTTCATTCTCATGAATTGGGAATGGATTTCCCAATCTGGAAAACATACATACTCATTAGAAGATTCCCTCTAGTGGGTGAGAAGAGGTTGGTTTTTGGGTGGACAAGTCATGGCCAGGATGTGGTCAGAGGTAGGAGGTGGGATGTGAGGCTTGGGGGCTACATGCCTCTGTGAGGATTCTATGTTACCAACCCAAGGCTTAGCTAATCTTCCAAGTTTCTATGTCACGTGCAGAGCACCATATCCATACCTTGACCCAATCCTGTTATTTGATGTGAGTCTTTGCCTCTGTCCAGATGGTAGTTAAGTTCCTTCAGTTAATTTCTTTACTGCTCAGTTTAAATCAGCACCCTTTTCACC
This sequence comes from Neomonachus schauinslandi, assembly GCF_002201575.2. Taxonomy (NCBI): domain Eukaryota; kingdom Metazoa; phylum Chordata; class Mammalia; order Carnivora; family Phocidae; genus Neomonachus; species Neomonachus schauinslandi. Next base: position 45,256,544 of record NC_058416.1, read on the forward strand.
CAGATTTTGAAAGTATGTAGGGCAGCAGCATTGTCCAACAGAAATAGGATGTGAGCCACAGATGTGAGCTATGCATTAAAATTTTTAAATAACATTAAAAAAATAAAGAGAAGCAGGTGACATTAATTTTAATAATATGTTTTATTTGGGCGCCTGGGTGGCTCAGTTGGTTAAGCGACTGCCTTCAGCTCAGGTCATGATCCTGGAGTCCCGGGATCGAGTCCCACATCAGGCTCCCTGCTCGGCGGGGGGTCTGCTTCTCCCTCTGATCCTCTTCCCTCTTGTGCTCTCTGTCTCTCATTCTCTCTCTCTCAAATAAATAAATAAAATCTTAAAAAAAATAATATATTTTATTTAACTCAGTGTATCCAAGAATTTATCATTTAGCACGTATTTAATATAAAAATTATTTTTGGTCTAAGTCAGTTTTTACTTTACTACCAAAGTCAAGAAAGATGAAATTAGGATCTGGGTAGGAGCTGGGTGGCTGCAAACAGAGTGTGCTTTCGGATATATTTTAATAGAAAGTCCAGAGATTGCTGCCAGGATCTGTGTGGCTATATATTTCTCCTCTCCTCCAGAAGACTAAGTATCTGGAAGGTAGGAACCATTTTCTTACTGCCTCTCAATGCCTGGTTCATTAGCTAATAAACTCTAAGTAATTATGTTTTGAATGAATGAGTGAAAGAAAGTAAGAGACAGGTGGCTCTTCTGTTATGGAGTGGACCTCATCAGACCTGAGAGTAAGGATGCCCAAAGACAGAGAACTTCCCACATTACTGGTGGGATCTGGGACCTGTGTCTCTTTACTGGGGTTGGAGGTTCAAATTGTGGGTCTTCAGGAAATGCTGGCAAAAAGCATTCTCCTTTAGCCCATTGACATCTTCTTCTTTTTTTCAAGATTTTATTTATTTCTTCTAGAGAGAGGGAGAAAGAGAGAGAGTGTGCTTAAGCAGGGGGAGGGGCAGAAGGAGAGAGACTCAAGCTGACTCCCTGCTGAGTGTGGAGCCCCACCAGGGATTTGATCTCACAACCCTGAGATCATGACCTGAGCAGAAATGAAGAGTGGGACCCTTAACCGACTAAGCCAGGCAGGCGCCCCCTAGCCCATTGACTTCTTAAGTATCACATTCTGGCTCCCTGAAAGAAGAGTCTTTGAAGACTTTAGGGACCACTTAGATCATAGTAACAGAATGGCTAATTCATTCTTGGGGCTACTGAATGTTGAGAAGGCAGACTGCTTATCAGTCAGTGAATAGTCAATGTGCTTGCCCTTTGACCAAGTAAATTCATTTCTGGGAAAGTAGCCTAAAGAAATACAGGAAAAGTCTACATTCGTTAGGTTTTAAGCTGTGTAACGAACCCGTCCAAAACAAAGTGGCTTGAAATAATAACCATTTCTCTGGCTCGTGATTCTTTGGATCACTGGCATTTCTTCTTGTCTGGACCAGCTCTGCTGATTTCAACAAGGCTTGCTCCAGTCTTCAAACAAGGCTGTTCAGTTGGTGAGTTGGCTGGTGGCTGGGTGATCCAGGATGGCTTTCATCACGTCTGGTAGTTGACAGGTCTGCAGTAGGGATGTGAGCAACTGGGTCATATGTCTCCTCATCCAGCCAGCTAGCCCAGGCTTGTTGATGTGGAGATAAAATTCCCAGGGGAGCAAGGGAGCAAGCTCTCATGTGCAAGCACTTGCATGCATCAGGGTTGCTAATCTCCTATTTGCCCAGCAAGTCTCATGGCTGACTTCGGAGTCGAAGTGGACACTCACAGTTACATGGCAAGGGGGCATGGACACTGAAAGGGGAACTCTTGGCATTTTTGCAGTCAGTCTACATGGGCTCTCAAAACCTTATGCATTAGGATGTTCATCATAGTGGTTTTATAGCGTAGCAATTACATACATGTAATCCAAATGTCCAACAAAATAAAAAATAACAATAAATAAAAAAAATAAAATCATGACACACTGGGGATACTATTTGCTAGCTGTTATGTAGTCACATTAAAATGCCTCTGATATGCTGTTAAATGAAAAAAGGATACATGATTTTATGTACAACTATTTAATAAACATTAATTGAAATAAAAAAATGTTAGAAAAGAATACACAAAAATTTTAATAATCATATTGGCGAATGATATCCTTGGTCACTCTGCTCTTTACTAATCAAAATCTTCTCAATTATTCCACATGTGTATTTACATAATTTACTTAAAATTTTATTCAAAATCAACTTCCCATGTTTATTAAGAAGGAATCATTTTGTACATCTCCAAATTATTAAGAGGACATACCATAGACACTCTGAAAATGTGTTTCGGCAACATTTTCTCTTGGTATGAAGGAAAATTTTACAATTTCTTTTTCGGAAAGACTAATATGAGCCTGCAAGAGCAAGAAGTAATTTAAATATGTTTAGGGACCATTTTCATCTTCAGAATTAAGGATTATTTTAATTTTACATCATTGCCTTTTCTCTTTTACTTTCCTTTTTAGTTTTATCATTTTAGGATTCCCTATTTTTAATTTTCATACAGAGATTTCTTTAATTGATCATTATAATTAAGCATAAAGTCATAAGTTACAAAGTCATATTTTGCTGGATCCTAGAGTTCTAAATTATTCATTTTGCTTACTGTTTTTAGATTAGTTTATCTGAAAATTTCCAGTTTATTGCTGTTTGTTTTGTTTTTTTATTTTGTACAGATAGGAAGGCAGAAAAAAAGGAAGGATGTTATAAAATAGATCTTCAAGTTTGTTGATCTTATATTGCTTGACGCTCTGTGTCCTTACCAGACATCAGTTTTCTCCCAGAAGCTCCCGATTTTATTTTCTACAAACCTTGATGTACTCAGTGTATTCCAGCAAACCCTCACTGTTTCTTCTTGGACCTTAACTTCTTAACTAATGCCATTTATTGATATACTACTTTTTTTCAGTGAAGTAGCAAATCAATAAATTAAAGATTAGTTCAGTGTGTCAGCTTTTCCTAAGCATTCTGGGACTCATTTACTACTTTGGTGGACATGGAGGCCAGGTGGCAGCCTCATACGGAAATAATGGGTTTTCCTGTCAAACATTTCTGAAAGTTACCTTTCATACTAATTATTGAGCTCCAAACTGTTTTAAACGAGAAATTGGATGTAGATCATAACTTAATATGTACTAGGATTGCTAGTTAAAAGATTTTCAGTACATCCCATTTTATATTACCCTCCCAGGCTCAGATCCAGTTTCAGGAGAATTCTTTGGGGAGGTAGTTTGTTCACAGTTACATAAAGCAAGCCTGCTGCTATGGCCTGACATAGGCAATATTTTGTTCTTCCTTCCTTTCTTTCTTTCTTTCTTTCCCGTTCTTTCTTCTCTTTCTTTCTTTCTTTCTTTCTTTTTCTTTCTTTTCTTCTTTCTTCCTTTCTAAAATTAAAAAAAATTTTTAGGGCACACATTTCCATAAGCTCTCTTCCACAATCCTATTTATATAACTATGTGGGTGGGATATATTAGTGCTACACTGGATTTCATCAGTCTTATCTCTTGGAATCGGTACAGTCTATTTACTCTGATATTGTTCTTTTCACTCCTGCTAGCTTTTACCCAGCTTTCATCCCTCAGAGGTCCGTTCAGGGATCTGAGCTGTTTACTCTTTAGATCTTCTGTTAGCATCACAGTCGTTGCTGAGAACTCTCCCCTCAACTGAGAGTTTTACAATTCAAAACCTCATTACATTTTATAGAACCATATTTGGAATCTCTGTCCCCAACTGTTTGAAATTGCCTTTATTTTTACTTAAGAGCATGTAGATATCTGATCAGAAACATTTTGTGTGGATGAAAAAGAACAGATTAACTATAGAAAGTGAGGATGTGGGAACCACATTAGAACAGTGTTCAACGATCAGATTTGATGGGTTGATGGCCACTTTAGCCTGACAGGTTTACGGAAGACATTGTAGGAACATATTTAACTCTAATCACACTGTTTACTGCCTTGAAGACAAGGGTCACAACAAGTTCTATTCCAAAAAGACAGAATATCAAAATAATGGGAAAACTAGTGTTGGAAAATGGGGAAAGATGCACTTTGATATACCACTGGTAGGAATGTAAATTGGTATAGTCTTTCTGAAAAGCAATTTTACAATCTGTAGAAAGTCTTAATAATTGCCTACTCCCAATGACTCAGCAACTCAATTTACAAGATTTTACCCAACGGAAATAATTCTGGATTTAAGCAAAGATAAAAAGATGTTCAACGTAATATGGCTAATGATAACAAAATGTTGGCAACAACTTAAATACCCAGCAATGGGGGATGGCTGAATATCATTAGGTATATGCATTGTATGGCATATTATGTCACTTTGGAAAATTATGCTTGGAAGAATATTTAATGATATAGAAAAAAATGTGTGTGACACAGTAAGTGAAAAAAGCTGTTTATGAACTAGTATATAGTGTAATACCATTTTGGAGGCAAAAAGGGTATTTATGCACAGAATACCAGATGAGAAGTATATGCACCAAAATGATGAGTGTTTATCTCTGGGTTGGGGCTTATGAATGATTTTTATTTTCTTCCTTGTGCTTTCCTTTCCTTTCTAAATTTTCTATAATGAACACGTAATCCATATGCAAGTAGGGAAAATATTATTTTGGAAAGTGATGGGAATCAGGAGGGCAAAAATTGCTCCAAAACTATATGGGACATATATATACACACACCCACGATAAGAATTCCTATTAACAAAGAGACATTAACATTTGTGAGGGAGTGCATGCAGGCTGCTAAAATGTGATGTGTATATGCATGTGCAGAACCAGTGGTCTGAAAACCCAATGATCTTTATGCAAAAAGGCATAAACAGAATTAATAATCCATATAATTCTCTTTTTCCATAGACAGATCGATGTAAACATTGTTTTAAAAGCAGAATTTGGGGGTTGGTAAGATAAACAACGCAAAGCAATGTGGAACTTCAGACCTCCCAGATTTTGATTTATTCCGCCCACATCCTTCCTGCTCAGCCTCTCGTTGAGAAGCGCTGTCAGGATTTCTGGGTGTGTCCTTGTGTATCTCTGGCCTGTGGGGACAGAGGGTGGCCTCAGGGACGTGAGCTGGGAGAGATTTGGAGGAACTGATGCTGCCCACTGCACAGCCCTGTGTCTTGACAGTGGAGACTGAGCAGGAGACAAACACGGACTCACTTCAATAGGTAAAATAAAAAGAAAGAAAATCCTTGTCAAAGCAGTTGGCGACATTTTCTTTTTTTCTGTTTGTTCTCTAACAAGGGACCATCAACTCAGACGGGGGCATGTTGGTAGCTCCCTCCTATCTGCTCTGCTCCCCTCAGGACACCCTGGGTGACTTTACTAAAAGGTCAAATAGGGTAAAATGCTCTCCCCTATCCCCAATTTAGCATTTATTTCGCTTGGTAAGCCTATTATCATTGAACGGTGGGCTGAACATGCTCCGTGCCCAGCTGCTTTGTGAGCCGTGGCGTTGGGGCTGCTTCTGTTCCTAAACACCTATTTTCAAATCTGGTTCATTTACAGGAATTAGGATTAACCTTCTAATAGGCAAAGCCAAGAGGCCCTGTGGTCATTTGGAGAGCCCGCAGCTCTCTCTGTAGGCCTCCTCAGCCTAGGTCTTTTACAACATAACCTTTCTCAGTGCTCTATGGGGAGATGCCCTTTACAAGGCAGGGCAACTGGAGATTTTCTCCGAAGGGAGGCTCTCCTCGAAGGCTTCGCCCTAGAAATTCAACAGTAAACTTTCTTCATTTCAAAGATCTGCATCTCTCTCAGTGAAATATTTGAGGGCACTTTTTGAGGAATTTACTGGAAGGCATTTGCATAATGTACTACATTTTACTTGCTCATTCTCATTCTCCTCGACTTAATTAATTAAAGTGCCATCAAGAATTATATCAGTTTGGCCAAGGGGAGGTGGACTGAGGCAGCCTATCCTTTATCGCCTTTTTAAATATATATATACCCTTCCTCATTCTTCCTGTAACTTCCACATAACCACAGCCGGGAAAGCCCCCATCCTTTTCCAGAGGCACCTACAAGGGCCAGTCTTTGAAAATGGGGGTGACTGTGCATCTCAGAACTCATTTTATTATCAGGAACATCTGCAGCGCTTTGGAAGTAGAGGCAAGCAGTGTGTGTGGAAGCATCCTTCTGGATTGTTCTTCAGGTCACTCTGGGTGAGGTTTCTCATCATGACATGCTGGAAATCTAGGTTTCATTTCTTATGTTCCTGGCCCAGATTGGAATTTCTTATTTTTCTTTCCTTCATCTTTTTTTTTTTCCTCAACATATTGATGTTGTGCCTGAGTCCACGGTGGTGGGCTTTAGGGGTGCTGGAAAACCATGACATTTGTTCTCTACTCATTACTTCTTATGAAATACTTCCTAGATTCTACATTCTTACTGTATCAACTCATTCATTTTTTTCCTGTATCTTTAATTTTTCCCTTTCTCTGGCTCCCTCCCTAAAACATACAAATGCTCCCAGATCTCTCCTATTTTAAATAATTCTTTCTTTGGCCAAGACACTGCTATCCCTTGCTGGAGCTCGTTATAGCCCTATTTCTAGAACGGGTATTCTGTCTGGCTTTTGTCTCTCTCTCCCTTTCACTCATTCTTCAAAATCCACAGTATTCTGGTTTCTATACCTACAAAACTACCAAACTGCTCGCATTTGGGTATTCAGGTGCTCCTAATTGCTCACTTTCAGTTTCCACCCTATGAGACCTGTCTGTAGCATAAGCTGAGTTGTTCACTCCTTTTTTCCCGAAACTCTGCTTTCTGGGTGCCTGAGACACCACACCCCCCGGTTCTCTTGTTCCTGGCCACTGTCATCTGCTTCAATTTCGTATTCTTTGATCTTATTCCCTTGTTGCTCTGGTCTACATGATCTTCCTCTCTAGATCATCTCTTGCAAATCTGTGGCTTTGAACACCATCTCTGCATGCCTTCCAAGTCAATAAAACTAGCTCTGACATGTCTTGATGTCCAGAAACATGGCCTGCAGCCTCTGCCTTGTTTCTTTGACTCCATTTTCTCTCAAGTCAAACCTCCTGCTGATCTTCCTGTCCTGGTTGTAAACATCTGATGGCTTCATGTTGCCCAGAAGTGAAGCCCAGACTCCTTGGGCGGGCCTCCAGGGACTTCATGAGTTGACTGCCATATCCTGAGAGCCAGATCTCTCCAACAGCCCTGAACTATATTGCCCGTAATTTAGCCAGTCTACTGGTAGTCAAGGCGGCGTTCTTGAGTGTATCTGCCTGCCGGCTTCACCCATGACATTTTTCAGCACAGGTTACAAATGAATGAATGGAGCGTCTGCTTGTTCCTGCACAGGAGTCTTCTTACTCTTCTCTGCCTAATTCTTGTTCCGTCTCCTCATGAAGTCTTTCCTGATCCTTCATCTGGAAGCCTTCTCTCCTCCTTTGAGCTCCATTTGCCTTGTTTTATTATATTAGTCCTATGCCACTTTATACCTTTTTATAGCCTCTCCAGTGCCCATCACAGTACCTTATGTCCACCAGGTGCTTATTGAATGGATGGAACACTTAATGCAATCTTCTTAAAACTGTGTAACATGAAGCTCTTGGGATATGAGCTTTTGCCCAAACCTTACAATAAAGAATTTAAATTAAAACTAAAGTTAAAAAGTAGATCTATTTTTTTTTTTTAACCATAGAAATGTTCCTAGAACCTACACAGAGAAGATTGGTATATACATCTGACAAAGGAATTTCAAGATATAAAAGTAAACCAAATAGTGTTAAGAGATTGGGGTAGCTTTCCATATATTAGCAGTTGGTAATTTTCAACATAATCTGCCATTTCAACCATGTCTGCCATAATTTCATTTCTAACTCAACAACGGTTGCTCTAATGTGTTAGGCTAATGGAATCCTAATACAGTTAAAGGTATTATGGCCAGATTAATTTAAGTATTAAAAAAATCATATTTGACTACTGTGAATTAAGCATGGTTATTAAAAGATGTTAACCAGTCAGGATCATCTGATCCTGTATTGATATGTATGTAATTGTGGCTTATGCTAACCTTATTTAAGTCTATAGCATGAACATGGCAGCTATTGAACAGAGTTCTTGGCTACTTAGCAATGAGACACGTTTCTAAGAGTCGATTAACTGTATTTTCAATGCACATTTAATTGATCTGCATGTCAGGTGGTGACTTGGCATAAAGCCACAGGTGAGCTCTCAAGCACATATGCAAAGTGGGGTTCTTTGTCTGCAGTTGTGGACCTGGAGTAGATGTAGGACAATTTGGAGAGTAACCTATCATGGAGGAATTGGGAAGATATATATATATATTTTTAAGATTTTTTATTTTATTTATTTGACAGAGAGAGAGAAGACAGCTAGAGAGGGAACACAAGCAGGGGGAGTGGGAGAGGGAGAAGCAGGCTCCTGGCCAAGCAGGGAGCCCGATGCGGGGCTTGATCCCAGGACCCTGGGACCATGACCTGAGCCGAAGGCAGACGCTTAACGACTGAGCCACCCAAGTGCCCCGGGAAGATATTTTTTAATCTTGGACTTTAGCTAGATTTCTGATGGCCACTAACAGAAGAACCTGCTAATGAGGAGGCCACTTGTGTAATTTTTTTTTAACTTAAAGTAAAATGTAAAATGTCAGGCAACTATCCATGACTTACTCTAGGGAAAGGGAACAGCTAATGATTAGTCTTCTGTTTACAATTAAAGTCTGATTTCTTTTCCTAATTTTGGTTGACTTGCTATTGGTTCTCTGGACTCCTAATAGGCCTTGTGGATTCTAAATAGATTCTGCTTTGACTCCCAATTACCATGCAATTAAAGGACCTCCAAAGGCTGCCCTTTAATTTTATGTTCATTTTGTTAAAAATAAGACAACAGACCCAAAATGGAGTCACTTATGCTAAGCCCCATGTCACCAAACCAAGAATTAGTGCTTAATTATAGTTTTAACCTCTCCTAGGAATAGAATCTTTAACCAGCTAATCAGGAACTACCTGATCAGCACTAGTGACCCTTCATCCTCCTATACCTACATGCCCTAAAGGAAGGTGACCTTGCCACAACCAACCCACTTTTTGCTAGTATAACATCCTTGTCCCACTCCCTTCTGCCTATAAAAGTCTTCCATGTTGTACAGCTCCTTGGAGCTCCTTTCTGTCTGCTCAATGCCATGCTGCCCAAGTCATGAATTGTTGAATAAAACCAATCAGATCTCTAAAATTGACTCAGTTGAATTTTGTTTTGTGAACAATTTTCTCTAGGCTTTTATTCTGTAATCTACTTTTAGTTACCATATTAGTTCTTTATAAATTTGTATATGCTTTTTAATGATATACCACCTCCATTGTCTAATACAGCCCTTCTTTATTAAAAAAAAACCCCAAAAAACAAACCTAAGAAAATCACCAAAATGACAGCATAGACTTTGATGGAAACAGATGCTGTGAAAATGCACTAAATCAGGAGAGGCCTGGCTTAAGAATATGGATTTGGTAACTAGCTCCAGCCCTGGAAAGAGGAGGTAGATGCCTGGATCCCTTTGTGCTCAGCCTCCTAGGTTTCAGTGAGGAGACCCTTTGTTCATTTTCTAAAGTACGGGCCTGTTCTGTACTTTCTCAGGAGTCTGTGCATGAACTTCAGGTGGCTGAATAATGGATAGTCGACCCTGCCCTTTCATCAATAGGAAGAATAGGAGTATAGTCCTGAGTTATTTACAAGTCTCCCCCTGTGAAGGGCCAGAGTCTCTGAGCCTTCCCAGGTGATGGTTAGCTAAGCTGATAATGGGAGGAAATTAGAGGAGACTCCCTGTGGCTTGCGGGCCACAAACGTACATTTGAACAGTGACCTTTAAGGGGCCGTGCCTCAATCCCCCCCGACCAAATCACTCATATAGTGAGTAATTAAGACCTTTTCTGGAAGTAGTGACTTTAATATTGGGGATTTCAGGAGGGTAGAACACCTGATACCTGGTGGAGCCTCACAAATCACACTTGGTCTTCTCTAGCTCCACAGAGTGGTGGCCCTAGACCTGAAGATCTTCGAAGGTCTGAAGGGCTGCGGTAAGAAGCCAGGGTACAAGCCCTTAATGAAGGTCTGTTCAGCACAGTAAGCAGTAATCACCATCAGTCCTTGCAAAAAGTGCTGAGTTACTTTTCTTTCTGCTTTCTCTTGATGATTCGGGAGGGTAGAGGGGAAAAGTCACTGATATAGGTTACCCCAATCCATAAATAATTGAAAGAATATGGAATGCAAATTCAAATTCATTTCATTTCATAACAACCCCACTTAAACAGCTCATTCAACTGTGTATGCCAGTAAATGGAGTGGAATCGGAATTGACAGGAGGGGTTTCTCTTGAACATACCATCTGAGATGCAGAAATGCTTTCTGGCGCAAAACAAATCAGCAAACGAAGACAGTCATTTTGAGCTACCCCACTTCTTTCTTCCCTTCCTGATGAAGCACCTAATGAAATGTGAAGTGTTCAGGAGCCATGGGCAGAAGAATGCTTACGTGGAATAATGGAGACAGAGGTGGTTGCTAGAAAGATGGCTCCAGGCTTATAGGTGATAGTGTAAAATATACTTACAGGCTGGAGATAAGGAGGGAGCAAGGCTCATGATGTGGGAACATAGGAAATTAGCCTGCAGAGAAGGCGTCTTTCAATCACTAATGTCTTCTGAGATTTAAGAACAAGACAGTTCCAGATCAGGTAATAGCAGATGAAAATGTGATGGCATTTTAAAATATTAACTGATGTTTGTCTTTTTCTTCCCCTCTTGCTGTGATTCTCCCCTTTCCCTCTATTGCTCCACCCAGTGAAGTAAGTCCTAGGGAGTCATTGCCTCAAGGGAGGGATGTGACAAGGCGTCAAAGAGAAAGAGGAAGTGGCTTTGGTGTCTTAAAATCTAAGCCCTGGGAATAACCGAGAAGATTTGGGATATAGGCTGAGTTGGATAAAATAGGGTTTGAGGAGAGAGGGCTTTCTCTTGAACTAGGGGAAGATTGCTTTGGGCCAGGGAGTGGGAGGGAGGGCTTGGGGAAGGGATGGGAGAGATTTGTTGGTGGGCGCTGGAGTGAGTGCTCAGTGCCCTGCTTCCAGGTGATACCGGGGAAGGTGACAAGACTGCCAGCCCTCAGAGACTCTGCATAGCTTTGCAGATTCCTGAGCCATAGGACGACAGCCCAAGGGCAAAGGGTTCCTGTGCCCCAGTCGTGTGGCAGCTGTGGAGAGAGCCAAGGGCCCCAGGGGCCACAAAGGACGAAAGAACAAACATTTCATGGCTCCCGATGAGGACTCAACACGTTAGCACTGTCTGAGGCCTTCTTAGCATTTAAACACAACTTTGGGGAAAGAGGGTAGTTTTCAAATTGAGTGGGGCTGAGTTTCTACCACCCTGGAAGGGTGTGCTATCAATATAGAAATTAAGTGAGTTAATATAAAAATAAAGAGTTTATGAAGATAAGGAGTTACAAATCATGATTTGTACCTGCCTTGAGTGGGGCCAGATCTAGGATTTTAAAGCTTCCTGAAGGAGTGTATGGGAGACTGATTATAATCCCTCAAGCTAGAGGACAACCATTTAGAGGCAAAGGCCATGATCCGGGTAGGGAACTAGTAGGCAGAGATGAGGTGTATTTTTGGAAGTAACCATGGTGTTTGGAGACCCAGGTGGACGGTGATGAAGAAACTAAGTTTTAAAGAGATAGTCTACTTCATGCCCCAGGGACAGACCCAGAAAAGGTAGCAAGGGCAAGAAGGAAAGTAGGAGTTGCAGTGGGTAGAAAGCAGAAGGAGGGAACTTTATTTGGATTCAGAGAAAAGATAAGTCATTTCTTCTCGGGAGAATCTTCTAGAAAGGGAGGGAGAAGTGAACTTAATGACTCTAGCTCAGTTAGTGCCTGATAGTTAGGGCTGGTGGGGACAACTGGTAAGCCCCAAGGGATACTTCCCAGGCTTATGGGAAAGGAGGTGGAATCTCTCTTCCCCAGAGCTGGCCCTACACACAATACACACAGAAGCCCACATTTTGCTGCAGGGACCTGGGACCTGGGAGCTGGCAAGAGTATGGCATGAAGCAGAACGGACTCTGGAGTAGGTCTGCAGAATGCTTCCCAGCCTCAGAAGGGCAATGTTTTAAAGATAATTCCAAGAAGATGGGAAACACGAATTCCCCTCTTTGTCCTTTTCTTGTAGAAAAAAATATGTTAACTTTTCATGGTAGACTCTAGAGAACCACAGCTAGCAATGACAAAACTCAGGATTGAGAGATTTTTGGGAAGGGGGAGAGAGATTCTGATCTTGACTCTTGGTTTCTTGATTTAGGAAACTCAAGACTCAGGTGAGAATTGCTTCACCTCTTGCATTAGGCATCTACCAGCCTCAACTGAGGAGCCGAGCAGATTGAGCTGGGAACTCGCCACCCACAGGACCCACCATCCTGAAGCCAAACGCTGACGGAAGCTCAGGGAAGCTTACCTTGGCCTAAAATAGTCTTGCTTGTGTCCAGACTGACTCCCTCTGGTGGATGGGGCCCTAAATGTAGAAGGGAGAAGTCGAGGGTCTCCTAGATGAAGTGCCTCCCAGCTAAGTGAGACAAGAAATTCGCTCTGAAAAAGAGCTCACCTACTAGATAGAGCTTGGATAAGCTAGCACCTGCACTGCAATGGGACAGTTTGCTTGAGAGAATGACTATTCTGACACACTAGATTTGGAACAGAGAGACACAGTTACCTGAAGACACGTGAAAGAAGAAAACGTTTCCTTTGCAGGAATGCAAACATTTACTAGCACAAAAAACGTGGTGAGAAAATAATTTTGTGCCAGTGTTTCTTCTCTCTCTGTCTTACTCACCCTGGCAGTCCCTCCACATCTGCCATAGACTCTGGTCTCTGGTTTTTGTGTTTCCAAAGCCTAAATCTGTGTTAACCCTATCATGAGCAAGGTTCTCATCTCAGAGGTAATGCTGCTGATTGAGATGGGGGAGAATTTGCTCCAAGAGCAGCAATAAAGGACTCCCCTGGGCTGGGTAGCAAGGAAGAAAGGGGAGTGAAAAAGAGAAAGCCTCATTTTTGGGGGGGAGAAGGTGTACTGTGAGGCCCAAAAGGAAAAGAATGAAGGATGCCCGTAATGTTTTACACATTGTCTTGGATGTGAGAAGTGGGTAACTTTGGGCTCCATTTTTCAGGGTTTGAACTTGATCCAACCTGGCCATGCCAGTGAGTCTGTGGATACTTTCTGGTCTCATGATGTGGGGGCTGCTGGTTGATGTTCTGAATGATCCCACTGCCTTTGGCTTTAGAACTTTGGAGTTCCCTTACTTTTATAGATTTTATTTATTTATTTGAGACAGACCGAGAAAGAGAGAGAGAGAGAATGAGCAGGGTCGGGGGTAGAGGGAGAGGGAGAGGGAGAAGCAGGCTCCCCGCCTGGCAAGGAGCCGGATGCGGACTCAATCCCTGGACCCTGGGATCATGACCTGAGCCGAAGGCAGACGCTTAACTAACTGAGCCACCTAGGCGGTCCATGGAATTCCCTTACTTTTAGATGGAATAGTTCCCTTTTGTTTTGTCCCACTTAATTGCAAGGTTCTAAGCTGCATCGGAGGGATGTTAAAAGTGCATGGGCTTCCCCTAACTCTTTCCACTTGCTTAGGAGTGAGTCTTTGTTATGCATTCATCCAAAGAACAACTATTGAGGGCCTCCACGAGTACTAGCCATTTGTTTGGCGCTAGAAATCAGATGGGAGCCCCTCGCTGCCTGATGGAATCACAAGTTAGTGTGACAAGCTCTACAATAGATGTGGGCACTGGGGGCTCCAGGGGGGATGATTCAGCCTTTAGGGGGCATCCCAGCTGAAGAAGCTTCTCAGTTGCTTAGGATTTTCTTTTTAAGGAGGTAAATTTGCAAGACAATTGGAGAGATAAGGATTTAGCAAGTTGACAACAGTGAGAGGCTGAAACAATCTCTAGAATTTCCTATCACGGACTTCTTATCATATGAAGTAATTAAATGTATTTATTGCTTAGACGGTGTTAGGTTTTTTGTAGCTTTCCACCAAGAGAAATCCTGACCGATAACAATGTTCTTGGCCAATTTTCCTATTAAAGCATGTTGAGGAGAAAGTGGAAATTCTGCATTGTTTTGACTGTAAACACCATTCTTTTTTGCTTGCATTGTAATTGTAATTTTCATGCAGGGAGAAAAAGAGGTGGTTTTCCACTCTAAGAAAATTAGAGCAAACTTTCCTTTTTCTTCTTTTCCTTCTCCTTCTCTCTGTCCCTCCTACCTTCCCTTTCTTCTCCTCTCCCTCCTCCTCTTTCTTCTTCTTTTTCTTGTTTACTATTTGAAATATTTAAAATAATGTCAATAAAGAAAAAAATTACTGGGTGAAATGTTAACATTGTTGAATTAATTTAAATTCATTTTCATATAACAAATGAACAAGGAATAAGGTTTCCTATAACAAACAAATAAGCATACTTAATCTCAAAAGGAAAGGTTATGTGACAATAAAATATTATTTATATACTTGAACCTCATAGGAGAGCTTCTTGCAAATGACCAGTCCAGGGTTCAATTTTATAATGACAAGATACTAATTAAGTATAAAGATGATAAGAAAGAACCTTCACTCCAAGCTGGGTAGTATTTATATTCTTAATTTCTTTGAGTTTTAAATCTCCTGCAGTTTTTTTCCTTATCTTTATCTGAGTTTTAAATTTAAGTATCTGAGTTTTAAATACCCTGCAGTTTCTTCCTTATCTTTATCTGAGTTTTAAATATAAGTACCTGAGTTTTAAATACAAGTATCTGAGTTTTAAATATAAGTATCCGAATTTTAAATATCCTGCAGTTTCTTCCTTATCTTTATAATAAAATGTTCATGTATTGCTCAGTGATTTGTTTACTCAATATTCTTTCAGTATTCTTATTATTAAAGCTTGTGACCTCTGATTTTAACTTTAATTTTAATTAAAGTGAAGTTTCAGAAATTGGGGCTTATCACTCTTGGGGTCAACTTGGGGTAGCCAGCTTTTTCTCAGTGATTTGCAAGGGGGCTTTATACATTAAAACGTTAGCTCTCTGTCATATATATTGGGAACATTTTCCTCTGTGAATTGTTTGTGTTTTAACCTTTCGATGATTAACTGCTTTCGAAATTTTTTCTTGCCAGACATACGATCTTTTGATTGTAAACAAAATCTTTAGATTTTTATCATTTCTGGCTTAAAACAAAATAAGTTTAAAGAAGCTTCGTTCCAACCAAAATTATAAAAATGGTCATCTGCATTTTCTTCTGTTATTTTCATGACTTCATGCATAACTTTTAAATCTTTGATCCATCTGGGATTTATTTTGGTATGAAAATAAGTTAGGGATACAAGCATATTTATTTGGGAGATTGCTAATCTATTGTTTTAATAAAATTTACTGGTTTTATTTTGTTGAACTGCTTTGGAATGCCACCTCAGTTCTCCACTGCATTTTCATATCTTCTTGATTCTGTTTGTGGCATTTGTATGCGATTTCCCTCACCTGTCTGTCTCTATAACCATGCCACCATCTCCTTTTAAAAATGACTGAGGCTTTGAGGACATTATAATAATTGGTACGACAACTTCTCACACATTATTCTACTTTTTAAGGAATGTCTTGGCTCTTCTTGCATTTTTATTCTTTCAGATTGATTTTTAAAAATAGCACTTAGTGTACCAGGCATTTTATTTATTTATTTATTTTTTCCTGTGTTGAGTTTTTTCAGGAAAACAAATTACAAAAGTAACATATGCTCGCTATAACAAAGTCAAACGATGCTGGACATGCGGAGAATAAGCCTGGACAGCCTTCCTTCTCCCCCTTTAACACCACATCCCGAAGCTAACTGCCATTAGCCATTTGTTGGGCATCCATCCCTTTGAACACGCTCCCATTCTTACACATAAACACATTTCATGAAGAAATGCCCCCAAAATACCAGTGATATTTTCACTATGATGTCCCAATAAATAGTTGGAAAGACATATTTTCTTTCACATTTCGTTTTCATATTCTTTTTTTTATGTACACTGCTATCACCCGGCTCATCTACATCGCAGAGATTGCATGAGACGGTGTGATAATGAAACATATTTCAAATCTGTCTTTTGCCGTTTCTCAAGGCATGTTCTATACTACATAGATCCTGCAGGATACCCTGCCAAGAAAATAAGGGTTCCTTGGGCAAATGAGTTTGGGAAACACTGGGTGGTATGTTTTCCTTTCAGATATTTGTAATGCAAGGCAATGTATTAGAAATACCCTGTTAAGTCCTACGATAAAGGATAAAGGCTTAGTTTTGTCTGACTTAATGTTTTCTAAACTAACTTGATCATGGGAATTATTTTGCCTATTGACAGGACATTTGGAGAACACAGTTTGTGAAATGCTGAATTACACACCTTCACCCAGTTATTGGACGGGGGTGGGAAGTAGGGAACCTAGAGTAACTCCCAGCTCTCTGGCTTTGATAAATGGATGGTTGCTGTTGTCACTGACTGAGATAAAGAATAGAAGTGCAGGATCCATTTTGGACATATTGAGTTTCGATGCCTCTGGGAGGTTCAAGTGGAGATGTTTAGTAAGCTGAGAATTTACAGGTCTGGAATTCAGGTGAGGGGTCAGAGCTAAGGAACAGTGGCTTGGAAAGTTTGCTTTGGATTAAAGCGTGTTGTCTAAAAAGGCCCATTTTAAAATGCACATATATTACCTAGGAAGGGTAAGCATTAAATTATTAATACGTATTATATTATCATATTAGCTTACTATCATTTTAAAGCAGAGATCAGGCCCCTGAAGGAATGGAAATCAAGACTGGTGAATTCTGAGTGGAGGGTCGGAAAAGAAATAGTCTGAAGTGGTGATTTACAACCGTTCAGAATCTGGGGCCTCCTTTTAGTGCTAAAATTTTTTTTTCAAACTTCCCCACTGCCCTCCCCTACTTTCTCCCCCCGCATTCTACTTTTAAGGTTCTTTGATTGAGAAACTGTGCCCTGACCAAAACTAGTAGCAATTAACTTTGAGAGAAATCAGTGCAAATTTAGTAAGACGTTTATTTATTTGGTGTGTAGATAGTGGCCCTGCACATACGGATTTCTGATCTTCCTGCTATCCCTGTGTTTCCAGGGAAAGACAGATTTAAGGACCTTGGCTTTCAGTTTTGAGCACTGACACTGTGTTCTCTCACTTACCCGGGCTTGTGTCAAATTAAAATGAGAAGCTGAGGGACAGGAGGGTGCCAGTACCATCTTCAGGTCAGTCACCTGCTGTCTTTTTGACCTGGGTCCATTTTAGCCAAGACTGAGCTCTCAGCCTGGCGTCTCCCATCGCTAAGTAGGTGACCTCAGAGAAACCTCGCTGCCTCCTTTGCCTTATCTATCAAAACGGGGTAATAGCAATAGCTTTTCTTGCCTCCCGGGGCCCTTGTGCTGAAGTCAGTAAGATAAATAGTTGTGAAAGTGAGTGGGAAGGTTAAAAGTGCTCTAAAATGTGAGGTATTTTCCTGGCTGCATTTTAATATGGCTCACCACCAGGTATCCTGAAGGTAGCAATTCCCTGGGAGGGGGTTTAATCATCCGGGCTCACCATAGGGTGGACTCCATTTAACCTGTGTGTTCTAGTTGATTAGGTTATTGTGTGTAGATTGCAGGAATTTCAGGCTCTACTCCATCTTTTTCTTTTTGATATAATTTTAATGAGATTTCCCCCATTCTTTTATTGCATGGCAGGCTACTGCTAGAATAAATATAAAGAAGTTTTAAAAAAATGTAGAAAACAGGAGGGCTGGGGAGATGGAAAAATGCAGGGGGTAAAGCAGGGGACGAGAGTGGGAAGGCTGCTCAAGATCTGTATGGGTCTCCTGATGACTTTAGAATTCCTGGGGGCACTTCCTTATGTGCCAGGCACTGAAAGATAAGAGAGGAGGCCCGACTTAGGCCGCCGAGAGAAATGTCTTCTTTAATCATTGGAAGACTACCATATTCCTTCCAAGAAGCTTTACCGCCAGGCCCAGGAATCCAGTGCTTTTTTTTGTACCGTACAAGCCAAGTCTGCACGGTCTAGGCTCTTCCCACACAGTCGGCTCTGGCATGTTTCTCTGAATGGGCAGTTGTGTGGGGTACCTCAGGACTTTTCAAATGAAGCAGGCACATCGGAGAGCATATGTTTCATTAGACCAATCCAGGTGACACTTAAAATCCATTTATCCCACCTTGAGCTTGTTATGTTTCATTAATCGAGTCCCCCTCATTGAATACTAGTAACTAACTAACTAACTAGTGAGTCACTTCTTCCCTTAAGGATTTGTTCATTTTCCTCTCCTGGGAGGGAGTGTGTGTGCCTGTGTGTGTGCACGTGAGCACGTGCATGTGGGTGTACTCACACGTGTGTGCACACGTCCGTGAGTGTGTGCGCGTGTGCGCACGAGCACGTTGAGGCAGGAAGCAAGAGCAGTGTGAGTACCTGCCGTGTGCCTGCCATGCACAGTTTGAGGTGGATCACTGAGGTGATTTAATCCAATAAGCCAGGTAGGTGGTAGTTGCCCCATTTCACGACAGGACTCAAGAGAGATGCAGTAACTTGTTAGAATCAACAGCTAGAGAGCCCTGTGACTCAGTCCCTGACATTTGAGGCAGTAAAGGATGGGGGAATGGGTCACCGAAGCCCTCCCCTGTTTAGAAGATCTCCTTCAGTAAGCTTTCCAGTTTTACTGTCTAGGGTTCTTTTTGGGGGAGTCAGGGGTCTTTGAAAGAAGGAAGGGAGGGAGTGAAACATTTGCGGAGCACGGTGAGGACTACTTACAAGTCTGAACATCTGAGATTAGAAGGAAGGCTCACAAATGACCTACAGAATCCCAACAGTTCATAAATTGTCTCACCACCAATTTTTTTTTTTTTTTTAGTGATTTATTTTTATGCAGTAGTGAGTATTTTTTTGGCAGAACATTCTGGAAACTAAGTAGAGGCCCTTTTGTTAAAGCACAGCAGCCTGTCCTTGAGACAAAGGTACTGTATTCTCTGGCATCTGGGAATTAGTACCTCTATAAAGGCAGGCCCTGGTCCTATCATGCCAAGAATAGTATGAAGTAGAGTGTGGCTAAAGCAATTGGCAAAGCCTGCCACTGTAGGTGTCATCATGACACAAGGGGACACACTGGGCCTGGCTTGAGCTGTATCAATTAGGACTGATAGTTGGCAGTGTGGAAATTACGTTCACAGTGTCACTGGCTCTTTTTCTTTATTATTTGTGGACAACTTCAGCCATTTCTTTCAGGACAGAAATTACGTCCTGTAATTTGACTGCCTTTGCTCTGCCAATTCTACTCACTATTTACTCAAAGCATTTTATAGCTGCCAGCTCTGGAACCCCATCATCTGCTTACATCCTTTTGAGGTGTTTGGGAACAAAGAATCCCATTCCCCTGGCTCCAGGCTCTAGATCAGTGGTTCTCAATCCTGACTGTACATTAGAATACCCCTGAGGGGCTATTAAAAATACTGATAGCTGGGCCTCATCCTACGAGAGTCTGATTTAATGGGTCTAGGTGGGACCCTTGCGTTGGTATTTTTCAACAGCTCCCCAAGTGATCCTAACGAACAGTCAAAATTGGGAACTGCTGCTCTGGATGGTTGACTCATCCTACATAACCCGTCAGCTGAAGTCTATGCAGCTTCTGGGGCTGTGCAAGTACATTGTTGCCTTTGTGGGAATTAGAAAAAGATGTCCCTCTGCCTGTATGCATAAGGGAAATGTGCTACCTCTTCTGGATTGGCACAGCTCCATGGGCGTGTGGCTTGGTGAGCAGAGTGTTGTCTTCACAGTTCTGCAAGTCAGTCCTGGTGGCTTCCAACCTGAGGTCCCTCTTTGGGTTTCCTGGTTTGGCAGAGTTTCTCCTCTAGGGTCTCTTGGCCTGAGGCATATCTCATCTGTTTGAAGAAATATAAAAGGAACACTTCTAAAATGGCAGTTTGAGGAACTCCACTGATCTCAGCTACACAACTCCAACTCTCGCAAAATGTGAAAAACAGCCATTTAAATAGTTTCTGGAAATTGTCCTCAGGCCATATAGCATATGGGGACATATAAAGCTACCAAGTTTCTGTAAGAAGGATTCTGTGGCATTTGAGCCACAGGCGATCCCTCTGCCCACAGCTCATGTGATAGAAGCTCTACTCCAAGTGAGTGTGGTCCAGAAGGGCTTCTGCTGTCCCATCTCTCAGTCTAGGGCTATAGTTTCTTCCATGGAGGAGCAAGCCTTCAAAATTTCTTATTGGCCACCCCCAGCTTCAGGTTGCAGAAACTCTATCCCAGGCAGGTGTAGGATACCAGAACCTTTGTTCATAAGGTCAAGGTTCTAGGTCAGAAGAGAAGCAAATCAAGAAAACCAGGGCCAGTGTTCTCCAGGGCCCCACTCACAGAACAGGATGTCACTCCAAGAAAAGCAGGGCGTTGTCCCTGCCCTCAACTCCACAGCAGTGGCACAGAAGTTTTACCGGAGAGAGGCAAGCCTGTAAGAACAGAGAGCTCTGGAGCTCTTCCTAAGAGCATTGGTTTTATTTGGAATAGAGTGTGGTAAAGTTCAAATGTAAGGGTACTATCAAAAACAATGGAAATTTTGGTAGTAAACAATTCTGACGAGGTTGATAGCTCCATGACAGCAACAAGCTAAACTGAAGGACAGCTAGAAGTATAACAGAAAGATTTGGAGAAAAGAAGAGCCACGAAGAGCTCTTCTGGGACTGGAACAATCTTCAGACTGGCTTCAAAGACTGTCTCTGCAAAGAGGAGCAATTTGTGGCAAAGGGCATTGTTGAGAATGTACAGACCTCTGCCAGCAGTTTGTGAAGACTAATAGCTGAGTGTGATGGCAGTTGAGGCAGATGAACAGGAAGCTAACAAAGAGATCAAGGAATGACACAATCTAAGAGAGTGCCGATTACACAACTGTCGCTTCAGGGTGACTGTAAGTGTCTCCAACAGTGTGCCTTCTGAGAAGTGACATCAGAGGCTGTGCACGGTGGGGGAGATACTTCACAGAAACAGTCCAGTCAAGTCACTAAATAAGTAAACACATAAACAACAATAAAAACAAGACAGATCCGGAGAGGTGGTGGTGAGAAATCAATAGGCAGAGTTGCTACAGTCTATTATCCAAAATGTCCAGTTATCAACAAAAAAATCATAAAGCATGCAAAGAAACAGGAAAATGTGATTTGTATGAAGGAAAAAGAGCAGGCGACAGAAATAGCCTTTGAGAGGACCCAGATGTTGGACTTAACAAAGACTTTGAATCAACTGCTACAAATATGTTTAAAGAACTAAAAGCAATGGTACTTAAAGAAGTAATGGAAGGTCTATGACAAGGTCTTAGCAAACAAGATATATACCTTGTAGTATATATAGGTATATCTGTTTATATAGCTATATATCTATATTGGTATCTATGTTTGTATGTACACAAATATGTAAAGCAAAACCTGACAGAACCAAAGGGAGAATTGGCAATTCAACAATAATATTTGGAGACTTCAGTTCCCCACTTCCAGTAGTGGGCAGAATGACAAGCAGAAGATTAGTAATGAAATGGAAGGCTTGAACACCACCAGAAGCCAACTACCCTAATAGACATCTGTAGAATACTCTGCCGAACAACAGCAGTATGCACATTTTTCTCAAGTGCACATGGAATAATTTTTAAGATAGACTATATGCTAGGCCTGAAAACAAATTACAACAAATTTAAAAGGAATAAACCATAGAGAATATGTTTTCTGAACTCAATGGAGTGAAATTAGAAATCAGTAACAGAAAAAGAATTGGGAATTCACAAATATGTGGAAATTAAGCAACACACTCCTAAACAACAAATGGAAATTAGAAAATGCTTTGAGAAGACCGAAAACACAAAATGCCAAAACTTATGAGATGCAGCTAAAACAGTGCTTCAAGGGAAATTTATAGTCTTAAATGCCTACATTACAAAAGATCTCAAATCAATAGCCTAACTTTATACCTGAAGGAGAAAAAAAAAGAAGAGCAAACTTACCCAAAGGTAGCAAAAGGAAAAAATAAAGACTAGAGCAGAGATAAATGAAACAGAGAATAGAAAGTCAATAGAGACAATCAGTGTAACCAAAGGTTGGTTCTTTGAGAAGATCGACAAAATTGGCAAAGCTCTAGCTAGAGTGACTGAGAAAAAGAGAGAAGACTCAAATGATTAAATCTGGAATGAAAGAAAGAACATCGCTTCAACTTTAAAGATATAAAAAAGGATTATAAAGGAAAATTATGAACAACTGTATGTCAGTAAATTAGGTACCTTAGATGAAACATACATATTCCTGGAAAGACATACACTACTGAAACCAACTCGAGAAATAAATAGATCATCTGACTACAACTGTGGCAAATAATGAACTATGGCAAATAGAACTGTGGCAAAAATTTCCCCCAAATTTCTAAGCAGTAAACCCTGATATAAAAACCAAACAGAATTATCATAAGAAAAAGAAAATGCATATCTTTATTGAATATAGGCACAAAAATATCTTAAAATACTAGCAACCCAAATTCAGCAATATAAAAAAAGGATTATATACAATGACCAAGTGGGATCAATTCTGGGAAAGGAAGATCAGTTGAACATCCAAAAATCAATTAACGTAATACACTATATAAATAGAATAAAGGGAAAAAACCCACGTGGCTATTTTATTAGATTCAGAAAAGTAATTTGACAAAATATGACACCTTTTCATGATAAAAAGACTCAACAACTGA
Organism: Neomonachus schauinslandi; assembly: GCF_002201575.2. Classification (NCBI taxonomy): domain Eukaryota; kingdom Metazoa; phylum Chordata; class Mammalia; order Carnivora; family Phocidae; genus Neomonachus; species Neomonachus schauinslandi. Next base: position 45,279,402 of record NC_058416.1, read on the forward strand.
GAATGGAAGGGAACTTCCTCAGTTTGATAAAGAGTATCTATGAAAAACTTACAACTAACATCATATTTAGTGATGAAAGACTGAAAACCAGGATGTCTGCTCTTGCAATTTACATATGGACGTATGTAAATTTACATATTCACATACATTTACATATATGTATGTATATGAGGGGGAAGGAGGGGAGGGGGTAAGGGGTGGGGAGCACGCTTGTTCTCTGGTGTTTATCATATAAGGTCATTAATCTTACTGAATTGGGGTGCTACCCTTATGACCTCATTTAACCTTAATTATTCTCGTGCTCCAAATAAAGCCGCATTGGGAATTAGGGCTTCAACGTATGAGTTTTGGGGGGACAGAAACGTTCAGTCCCTATGGCTGCCAAATAAATTATCACAACTTTGCAGCTTAAAACAACACCCCTTTATTACCCTTTATTACTTCTTTAGGTAAGAAGTACAGACAGGTTTGACTGGATTCTCTGCTCAGCTGCTCACAAGGCTGAAGTCAAGGTGTTGTCCGGTTGGGCTCTCATCTGGAAGCTGTGGGGGAGAGTCTCTTCAGATTCAGATCTGTGTGGCTATAAAATGGAGGGCTTCACTTTCTTTCTGGTTGTTGCATGAGAGCGTTTCTCAGCTCCTAGAGGACACTCATATTCCTCAGCATGAGACGCCCACCCGCTGCCCCCTCCTCCCCCCCGCCACCATTCAAAGCCAGCAGTCACTCTTGGGCTTCAGATCTCTTACTTCCTTGTCGGCTACCACCAGAGAAAACCCCGCTTTTAAAGGTCTTACGTGATTAGACCAGGCCCACCCAGATCATCTCCCCTTTGCCATGTATGATACATTGCATCACAGATTCCCCGCACCCTCAAAAGGGACGTGATTGTACAAGGGTGAAGGTCATTCTTAGAATTCTGTCTGTCACACTCTCACAGAAGAAGTTCTGTCTGTGGACGAAGCTTCAGCCCAGGCCAGTGAGGGCCCATCCTGTTGTGATCCATCCTTTCCGCCTGCCGGCTGATGAGAACTTCCGTCTGTGCCCATGAATTTGGGCCTGTTCATGATCTTCCCTTCCAGACAACCTGTGGATTTCAGACTTGCTTAGCCAGCCCCACATTTGCAAAAGTCAATTTCTTGCAATAAACCTCTTACTAGCTATATCTCCTATTGGTTATACTTCTCTGTTTGAACCCCGGCTGATAGATGGCCTTTTAGGGTTGTGACAATGAAATGAGTTAATATATAGAAGTACATTAGAAAAGCCCCCGATTCTTGGGGCTCCTGGTGAGTTCCATGTGTTACTTGATACTATTATTATTATAATTATTATTATCCTTCAGATATGTTAAGATTTATCCATTCTGTTGTACATATGTAAAGTGAGTCTGTAGCTTCTATCTGCTGCATGGTATTCGAGAACATGTATTCTCCACAATGTATTTATCTGTTCCTTTTGTGAGTGTCCAGATTGCCTCTAAGGTCCCACTACCACCTGTGTCCGTGTACATATCCCCTGGGCTTGCAGTTTTTGCTGGGCTTTCTGGGGTTTTCTTGAGCATGTGTGCATTAGCAGTCAGCCAGTGATGAGCGGAGACTTTCTCTCTGCCTTGTTCTAGCTGGTTCGCTGCCCATCCTGAACCCAGACCACCACTTCTAGCAGGTGAAGCTGAGGTGGGGAGTCCCCAGGGCAAGAATGCCGCTGAATCACCAAACTTACCCAGTGCAGTGGAAGTTTTCATGAGTAAACTCTTCTCAGGTTTTTGTCCACCTTTGGTCATTTTCCAGTGACTTGAAAGGTTGTTTTGATAAGGTGGTTCAGTTTTACACTTCTTTCTGTGACGGGTACTCTCCTGATCTTCTCACACTGCCATGACTGGAGGGGGAGTCTGGGGACATTAGCTCCTGGAACCCAATCTCTGTGCTATAAAGAAGCATAGGGGCCATATATCGAGGCTGTGTGTAGGTGCTCTGGCCAACAGCCCCACTGGGGTCCCAGGTGACAGGCAGCATCTGCTTCCCGATGTGTGAGTGAGCGTGACTGTCGTTGGTTCTGGCTTTGCTGCTGAATCACCCCGAGTTTGAGTCTTCCCAGCAGAGGCCCCAGACACTGTGGAGCAGAGACAAAAAAACAACACAAAACAAAACAAAAACCTTGCTGTACCCTTTCCAAACTCCTGACCCTCTGAATCGGGGATGGAATAAAATGGTCTCTGTTGCTAACTCTGAGATGATTTGTCATGCAGCAATAGATTGAGTAGCTTGGTATGGCAATTGGAATATTTTTCATAAAACAATGGGCACCCAAAGATAGGACTGCAGACTCCTTGTCTAACATCATTTAATAAGGAAATCAGATGCCATTTGCATGTTTGTCTGATAGCAGTGTCCATAATATAGAACCTACTTGTTCACATGCTTTGTAGAGTTATATTTCCACTCTGAATGTTTGATTTGTAATATCAATCCTAATTGTTCTCAATACAACTGAAAAATCCAGAGGAAAACATGTTTTCAATTATTTGTAAAACATCTTCATTTTGCTGGAAACAATTAATCCAAAATTCAAGTCTAATTTTTGCCCCAGAAGATCTGTTGTACTAAAGAATGTACTGGGCCAGGAAACCAAAAACCCTGGACTGGAGTTTGATTGCATGACCCTGGACCAGTCACATCAATTCTGTAAGCCTCAGTACTGTACTAAAATACAAAGGTGTTTGGGCAATTTTAAGAACCCTTCCAGTGCTAACATTTAAGATTGGTTCTCAAAGATTTGATAATTTTTTTTTAAGATTTTTATTTATTTATTTGAGAGAGAGAATGAGAGACAGAGAGCACGAGAGGGAAGAGGATCAGAGGGAGAAGCACACCCTCCGCTGAGCAGGGAGCCCGATGTGGGACTCGATCCCGGGACTCCAGGATCATGACCTGAGCTGAAGGCAGTCGCTTAACCAACTGAGCCACCCAGGCGCCCAAAGATTTGATAATTTTTAAAATATTCCTGCCTCTTGGACAGAATTTGGCACTATCTTGCAAAATTTAATGTTAGCCCAATCTTTGACCCAGGAGTTTCACTTTTAGGGAGCTAACCACCAGAAATTCTTGCACGTGGTCACCAAGATAGTTCACGGTGTTCATTACAGGATTGTTTATAATAAGAAAATGTTAAAAACAACCTTAAATCAATAGGGAAATGACCCAGTAATTGGTGATACATCCAATTGTTCAATGCCACGGAACAATTAAAAAAGATCAACAGAGGTCTATGGGTTTCAACACAGAAGTCTTGTCAGTACATAATGGGAAGGAAAAGAATTTCAGGGCAACACATTTAGGAGGGTCTCATTTTTGTAGAGTGAAGCAAACTCAAACTGTTTATCTATATAATGAAGGGTTGGAAGGAAACGTAACAAATGTCCTGAGTTGTTCTTTGTCTTTGGTCGTTTTCCAGTGATCCGAAGTAGTTGTTTTTAAATAAAGCTGTCCTGTTTTATACTTAATTCTGTGAAGAGGATGCCCCTGATTCCTCCAGGCTTTGGGTTTGGGGGGAGAGTGAGATGGGTGGGGCGGGGGAGAAAAAGGGCGTTGACAATTTCGACATTTCTGTATTGTTTAAATTTTTGTTACAGGATTGTATTCGTGTGTTTCTTACGCAATTGAATGCATACACAAAAGTTTATCATCTGTTGTGAATTTCATTGTTACTTTCTGAAACCAAAGTTTTTGGTTCAGAGAAAAAGAATTTGTAAACATTGATGAAGTTCCTATTTGCCTGAAAGGACAAACAAAGCAGAAACAGCTGCCAGGGTTGAGAGCATGTTGCCGGCTGAGTAAAACAGCAGGGGGACCGGCTGGTGACCACATTTGCCCATGCCAGTGCAGGTACCACTGCCGTTAATAAGAATTACTATTTACCTTTTTTTTTTAAAGGAAGTTGGGAGATGGGGGACTAATACAGATCGTCTGTCGGTAGTAAAAAGGAAATGAATATGACCCCATTACTGAAATGAAACATAGAGCACTCTTCCTTTCACTATCCCTTTTGCTGTTCGGCTTCAAGGTACAAGACCTAAACGTTGCTGGGGTAGAACGAAGGAGCAATCCCAGGGAAGCTCCTGTCTGCTGTTTAATTAAACTGTAATAGTGTAGTAAAATAAATTAAACATCAGTGAAATCACAAGTAACACTGAGTGTGGATTGGGATGTTTTAAAATGATGGATTCATGAGAGTATTTTATCTAGACAAACGGAAAATGTCCCAACCTCACCATTTTTAATCCTTTCTTGAAAGCACTCTAGTGCAAGCTATCTTTGTTGAAGATGTGTTGTCACAGATTGAGAGAATTTAATTAAGAGTTACGGAAGCCAAAGGTGGTAAATGAAAGAAAATATAAAAACCGACTTTGGATTTGGTTCCTGGATATTACATTCTAATGTAGCGTATTAATATATTTAATATAGTAAAAATTCTATTAGTAACTTACACATGAAATATATCTTACGTTTTGTTACTTTCCCTTTGTTTTTTGTTTCACAGTGACCTCCTTAATTAATATAGCTGTAATTACAACATCTTGACTTATTTTTCTATCCACCTCCTAAAAACACCCCATTGTGTTTGTATTGGTACTCATATCTGGATTCTTACCACTGGTGCCCACTAGGGGTCGTGCTGCTTACACCGGGAAGTACCGATTGTAGTACGGGTATTGTTACTGTGGCTGGACGCGGAAAGCGTGCCTCTGAATCCCGTCATTCACATCACCGCATAGAAGGAAGAGATAGCACGGTTTTTCCCCTATCGGTGCTCAGGGCTTCTGTCCTCTAAGGATGGGAAATTATGTGAGGAATCAAGAAAATAGAGATTTGGGAAAGATGTCACCGGAGGAAGAGGCCTTCTGTTGTAGGGAAGCGGGGGGGGGGGGGGGGGGGGGGGGGGGGG
>NC_058416.1:45284442-45284811 GCF_002201575.2 Neomonachus schauinslandi
GGGGGGGAACGGGGTCCTGTGTGAGAGCGAATATTAAGTAGGCCAGTAGCAGCAAAGGTGAGAGAGTGCAGTGTTCAAGAGCGCAAGCTTTTGGGTTGAAAGCCTGGTTCTTCTCCTGGCTAACCCTTGTCTCGCTCTGGGTCCTCCTGTGTAGGATGGGAATCATACTGCCTCCTGCACCAGCAGGTATAAGAACTAAATGCTTGTCTAGCGTCTGGCACATAATCAGGATTCAAATAATGCAAGCTGTTGTTATCACCAAAAATAATTGCCTTCTTTTTGTAATTTCAAAGTAGCCAAATTTCTTTCCTTCCTTCCTTCCTTCTTTCTTTCTTTCTTTCTTTCTTTCTTTCTTTCTTTCTTTCTTTC
>NC_058416.1:45284821-45296000 GCF_002201575.2 Neomonachus schauinslandi
TTTCTTTCTTTCTTTCTTTCTTTCTTTCTTTCTTTCTTTCTTTCTTTTTTAAAGTGGCCACATTTCTCAGGAAGATTTCTTATTATTTAGTTTCTTTTTGGTGTTGTGAAGATGAACAGTTAGAGACAGTCATCTGTATCCTTTTCTTTTGAAAAATTTCCCCTTTGAAAGATTGTGTCTTAATTCAACAAATATTTGAGCAAGAAATTTACTGTGCAAGGGGCCGGAGAACAAAGGTGAAATCCAGATGGTTTCTCTTCTTCTCTTACAACAACATGACAACACAACCTCTGCTCTAGTCAGGAAGAAAAGACATGTTTGCAAAAACCTAGATTCAAGGCAATATGTGATCAATATCCTAAGAGGTATATAAATATGACTAATGTGACATAGACTTGTTTGGTGGAAAGCATGTGTTTTGAAGTCTGACAGGCAAAGGTTTCATTCAAAGAAGCTCTCTGAGGAAGGAACCCTCGTGCACTGCTGGTAGGAATGCAAACTGGTGCAGCCACTCTGGAAAACTGTGGAGGTGCCTCACAAAGTGAAAAATAGAGCTACCCTATGACCCAGCAATCCAACTTCTGGGTATTTATCCAAGGGAAATGAAATCACTATCTTGAAGAGATATGTATACCCCCATGTTTATTGCATCATTCTTCATAATAGCCAAGATATAAAACACCTAAATGTCTGTTGATGGATGAATGGATAAAGAAGATGCGATATATACATACAGTGGAATATTATTCAGCCACGAAGAAGAAGGAATTCCTACTACTTGTGACAACGTAGATGGACAGGGAGGACATTATGCTGAGTGAAATAAGACAGACGCAAAAGGACAAATGCTTATGATCTCACTTACGTGAGATATAAAAAAATCAGACTCAGACCCAGAGAGTAGAATCGTGGCCTAAGAGGGGCTGGAGGACAGAGCAAATAGAGAGATGTTGGTCAAAAGGTGCAAACTCTATCAGTTATAAGATGAATGGGTTCGGTTCCGGAGACCTAATGTACAGCATGATTACTGTGGTTAATAATAACGTATTATATACTTGAAATTTGCTAAGAAAGTAGATCGCAAGCATTCTTACCACAAACACAAAAAATAATAAATATGTCAGGTGATGGATATGTTAATTAGCTTGATTGTGGTAATCATTACGCAAGTGTGTACATAAAAATCAAAGTATTATATTGTATACCTTGAATATATACAAGCTGTATTTGTCAACCATACCTCAGTAAAGCTGGGGGAAAAAAGAAATTCTCTTAGCCTCAGTTTCCTCATCTGTTAAATGAGGATAATAATACCTGCCTTGTACAATTGTGTGAGGATTAAATTAAATGGTTGTAAAGCAACAGACAGAGCTATAGTTTGTTGCTTTTTTTTTTTTTTAAAGATTTTATTTATTTACCTGACAGAGAGAGACACAGTGAGAGGAGGAACACAAGCGGGGGGAGTGGGAGAGGGAGAAGCAGGCTTCCCGCTGAGAGGGAGCCTGATGTGGGGCTCGATCCCAGGACCCTGGGATCATGACCTGAGCCGAAGGCAGATGCTCAACGACTGAGCCACCCAGACGCCCCTAGTTTGTTGCTTTTCTTCATCTGAATGTCAAGGTTTGTTTTTCTCTGACTTTCTTCAAAGAGAAATGTATTTGAGAAAGGTGTTGTTCCTTTTACTATGGAAGTTTAGAAAGAAAATTCTTTTTTTTTTTTAAGATTTTATTTATTTGAGAGAGAACCCCAGTGAGCCTGGGGGACGAGCAGAGGGGGAGGGAGAGGGACAAGCAGACTCCACCCTGAGCAGGGAGCCTGACATGGGGCTCCATCCCAGGACCCCAGGATCGCAACCTAAACCGAAACCAAGAGCTGGGTGCTCAACGACTGAGCTACCCAGATGCTCCTAGAAAGAAAATTCTTAAGTCAGGAAATTAGGAAATGTTTCACTAAGAAGCTGTTATTTACATTGTGCCTTAAAATTGTGTTGGCGGGGCACCTGCGTGGCTCAGTCGTTAAGCGTCTGCCTTCGGCTCAGGTCATGATCCCAGGGTCCTGGGATCGATCCTCACATCGGGCTCTCTGCTCAGCGGGAAGCCTGCTTCTCCCTCCCCACTCCCCCTGCTTGTGTTCCCTCTCTCGCTGTGTCTCTGTCAAATAAATAAATAAATAAATAAAATCTTTAAAAAAAATTTTTTTTTTTGTTAGGATTTTAACAGGAAGAGCTAGAAGGAAGAATATTGTAGGTGTGCGTATGACGTGTAAAGACTTGGAAGCATCCTGGTTTTTCTTCAGAGCCCTGAATAAGCGTAATTTGACTGGAACTATAGGGCAAGAGTTGGATGGAATTGAACTGAAACTTAGGGACATATCACAGAAGGCCTTAACTGCCAGGCTAAGAAGTTTGACCTCTTGGTGAGGAAAGGAGAACAGATGGACATCAACTCTAGGGAACAGAGCTTTGGGATTTGGAAAGAAAATCTTTTCCTTGCAGTTGGGATTAGGATGGGAATAAAATTACTCTTGTGCATATGTGTATACTATATAATAGACTTAAATTACATATATATTTACATCTTTTTCCCTTTGGTTGCACAGATCTTTCACCTGAATCCTGACCCTATGGGATTCCTGGGAACTAGACTCTACTACCTATATGTAGTTCATATGCCAACACGTTGCCTTCTTGGGGTAAAGATGATAGGTTCTAGGGAGTCAGAAGTGTCAGAGGTCACACCAGTGACAACAACAAGCTGTTCTGCTTCCACGCGTATGTTCAAACTGGAAACTAATCAGCTATTCTGTCCCAGGGCAGGTATAACCCCGGTTGCATAGGTTCTTATTGTGATACAATATTCCTTACACTACCACATCGTAAATTACTATTCCTTTTCATCCCATCAGATGAGATCAAGTTAAAATGACATTTCAAGTGAGAGAAAAAAAAAATGCACACATAGCCCTTAAGTCGCTCCGATGTGAAAGACTGTTGTTTACCAAAGGCAAGAAGGAGGCCTTCCTGTTCATGTGGTTTGGGGATGAATTTCAAAATCCCATTTGCACTTATTCTGCACTGCACTTTATTTATTCTGGAGACAAAGGAGAATGAAATTCTTGGAAGAAACTTTTTAAAATCCCACTATGGGTAGCTGTTGGATCACAGCGCTAGAAATACCAACAAAAGTAATATGTTGATTCATAATGATTTATTCTCTGTAGTTTTGGGGGCCTCTTCTGTCATCTCAAACCTTAAGAAAGGAGCAGAAGAAGTTAGTTATAAGACGAGGAATTCCCATACTCATTACTTCTGCCCACGGCTTTCAGCTCTATTTATCGGGACAACTTTGCTAGGTAAAACTGTGCAATCAAAGTGGAAAACAGCTTTGGAGGCAATTAAAGCAGAAGATCAGGTAAAAATAAAGACTTTTTTTTTTTTAAACACCAGATATTGAATGCCTACTTTCAAATTATTAGGGTTTTCTTTTTGAAAAAAGGTATGCACTTGTGTGTCTGTGTCTACGGGTGCTTGTTCTTCAAGGTAATGAGTATCACCACAGATGGGTATGTTATTACTTTATAACCCCCAGTGAATATTACTCAGACAGGCTATATTCTGTTGATACAGGTCTGAGCGCAGTCTTGTGGTTGGGGGTGTTGTACAAGAAGGTGAAGCTGATGGGCTTGAAAGGCCCCTTAATGTGTGTAGCTCTTGCTGGAGATTGGGTGGCATTCGGAACTGAGGATATTGTGAAGCAGGAATAATAACAACAATGTCAACACTATTTAAGTCTTGGTGGAGTTTACAACATCCTTTCACATGCATTATCTTAATGGCTGTACCCTTTGGTGAAGCACACTGAGGCAGGAAACGAAGATGTTAAGGCACCTTGCAAGGATCCTTACGTACCTGATGGCCCCCCAGGGATTTTAACAATAGCTGAAGCTGTTTTCTAACTTTGAAAAGGAGCAAAAAGGATTTGTTGAGATCAGCAGAACCTATCCTCTGGAGTGTGCAATTTACAGTTTACCAAATAATTAATTTAAAATTAAGTACATATACCTCAGATGAAAATGATGATAGAGTGCCTGTGGGATCAACTCCAACCACCTCTCTTCACTAGGGAACTGGCAAAACCCTTCACAGAATCAGGCTCTGGCCAGATGCCCTCCTTTGACTGACCTAGCTCTGCATCATTTGCTCATCCTCTGTGTCTACCATTTCCTGCATCCCAACCCATTCATCTACTTGGATGAGGGGAGATGTAAAGAGGAAATCTAGAGATCTCAGGTTTTCTGATGGCAACTACTCAAAGTGCAGGACAAGTTCAGAGTTCTTATGTTTATGTAATTATGAGTCTAGTGATCGTACGTTCTAATCGGCTGGAGGGTTGGTTCATGCAACACCTCAGTAAATTCACAGAATGTTTTAACTAGACATCTGGCGATCAAGGTTTCATATCTTCTTCCCCTACCCATGGTACTGAAACTGTTTTCTACCTGGCCATCATGGTACTCCAGTCACCCAAAGCTGGGACGATGTATTTTGCAGGAATATTAGCAAGGTGGTCTAAAGCCATAGCATTCTGCAACATCAGTTTTACTGCCTTAATCTTGAGAGTTTCTAGATAATACAATAATCCTATTTTGTATCTCTACACCAAATAGCCTGTATGTGCCGGGGCCCTGGACCACAGTAGGAAGTACCAAGTATTGCTGCTGTCTGTCAACTGAAAAGTCCTGTGCCTGTTGCTGTGGACAACGAATTTTGTTTGAATCGAGGAAGACTCGGCCCAGGCTGGCACTTTACATTCAATAAAAATATTAACAGTTGTCTTGAGCCTTATGAATTTAGGAAACTTGCTTTAATAATTTGATTTTTAGCAAGGGAGAGTTTTAGACAATCTAGTCTTAGATTTTTTTTTTTTTTTAAGTGAAAGTGCAGAGACAAATCTTATCTGTTTTTGAGAGTCAAATATATTATTGAGAACAAAGATGCCTCTGAATGCCAGTGGGTTTACTTTCCTTCTTGGGCAATAGACTAATCCCTCAACTCCACTAACTATTTGCTATAGAAAAACTAATTTCACTTCTGCCAATAAAGTTCTTGGACAAGTTTGATTTTCTCTTGATGAAAATTAATATTCTCTCTGTTTGCCCCTGCTCTTCTCTTTGCTAAGATACAGTAGAGGCTTATATTCTCTCACCCAGCTCATGATCAGGCCACATTTGTCCACAAAGAAGCTGGAAACTGCAGGTGGGCTGACCTTTCCGTGGCATCATGCCATGGATGGCTTTAAACTATGTATTTTGAATGCCTTATATTTAGTAGGTGAGATGTTTTGAAGATGGAGTTTTATAGACACGTAAAGATGCATTGAACAACAAAATACCAACCTTTGCTTCATTTTTTTTCTCCCTAGTCTTTGCACTAGAATTTTTTTTTGCCCTTGGCATAGGGAAAATATATTTTAACAGAGTCCTAAAAAAAAGGAGGGGGGACCCCTCAAGAGGCTGAGGTTTACATTGTATTCACATTTTTGTTTTCTTTTTTACAAGAATGGAAATTGATGTTGCCTCTACTTAGTGGAGTCTGGGGCTCCAAAAATTTCAGGGGATCGTTACTCCAGCTCATTTATGGGCTGAGGTTTTTGGTTTTGTTTTTGAAAGTCATCATACTTGAAGAAGCTTTAAATTCATGCACAAGCAAAATCCAATCACATTGAACCATTACTGGTAAATAGATTTTACTTGACTCCCAGTAGGCTACCTGTTGTTTACCAAAGGCTTACCAAAGGCTGACCCGTTAGGATATTTGGGGGTTGTTGGCAGAGTAACACAGGGCAGGAGTGTCAGATAGGACGTGCTTTCTAGGGAAGCAGTACCTCACAGGGGAGCAGTACGATGGGACGATAGACCCGAGTTCAGTCCGAGCTTGGGCATTTGCTGGCTGAATGATCTTGACATATTTTCTACTGTCTCTCACCTTCTATCCCCCCTTCTCTGCTTTAATTTTCTTCTTAGCACTTATCACCATCTGCTATACTGCACATTCATTTTTAAATACGTGTTGTCTGTCTCCCCCACGTATCCTGAATTAGTTCCACAAGAGCAGGGACTTTGCCTGTTTTGATTTTTGCAGTATTTCCAGGAACTATGAGAGTGCCGAGCATACATAGCACATGCTCAATAAACATTTGTTGAATGAATGAATGTCAGTTGGCAATAATAATACTGCTTTGCTGGGGTGGTGGGATTCAACGTGGTGTACATACAGCAATTACCTAAGTGGCCGGTACACAGAAATATTCATGAAATATTTGTGTCCTTTACCATTTCTCTCAAGTCTTACCCCTCCAGATCCCCTTGTTTTGAAAATCCCTAACTTTTAAGTATCCAGCATTCAGGTGACCCTTTCAAATCCCTTTCTCAGGAAAGCATTTGATAAGAGATTGGACACGTAGGGTGAATTTAAACCAAAGGTTTACCTCTCCCAGCTATATATACTTTTTTTTTTTTTTTTAAAGATTTCACTTATTTATTCAGGAGAGAGAGAGAGGCAGAGGGAGAAGCAGGCTCCCAAGGAGCAGGGAGCCCGATGCGGGACTTGATCCCAGGACCCTGAGATCATGACCGGAGCCGAAGGCAGATGCCCAACCGTCTGAGCCACCCAGGTGCCCTCCCAGGTATATATACTTTTTAAGCCTTATTTCTAAGTGGGGAATAAAGCGAACCAATCCGTGTTTAAAGAACCCTGGGTATTAGCTATACAGATAGCAGAGGACGGGTGGAAATGCTAGGTGTCCCTGAAATCATACAGCATCGGTGGTCTCCTCTCCTGCCTGTGAGCAGGGATGGCCCAGAGGGATTCTGCGACCTGTTGGCTGGTCTCAGCATCCACGATGAGATCAGAGGAGCATGCCTGTGCTGAGATGGAATCAGCACCTGTGGGAAAAGCTCTTGCCTCTGAATCAGGAGACTTGAATTCTAGTCTTAAGTCTTCCATGAATTAGCCTGGAAACATACACATATTTCATTTGGCAAAACGTGTGTCCATAAGTGAAAAAGCAGTGATAATCCTCAAGGCCTTTAGCCAAGACATGACACCATGACTGCATGCTTTACCTACTTCTGTTGGGTTATGGGGTTTAGTCATGACTTGACCCAAATCTGGACGGTGGCTTGCTGCAGATCAACTGGTAGTTTTTAATGACCTTTTGGTGTGATGATAACAGTAAGACCTGTTTATTAGAGGAACTTTGGAACATAAAGAAAAGTGTAAAGAAGACAATAAAAATCACTTGTAATCCCACCATCAAGATATAACCATTATGAGCATCTCTGTGCCTTTCATTCCACTCTTTTCCCTTCTATCTCTATCTCTAATCTGTGTCTCTATCTGTACCTATATTTGTGTAGATCATAAACAGCCATATGTTCTCCCCTCCACTTAACATATTATGAACATTTTCTTATATAATAATTGTTCTTCAAAATCATGATTTTCATGGAGGGCATAATTTATGTTTATACCATTATTTATTGAACCATCACAATTGCTGCCTATTTAGTTTGTTTCTGATTTTTACGGTTAGAAATAATGGTAATATGGAATCCTTGATTTCCCACCAAATTGAGACTTCCCTATCTTAGTACATGGTATCATTATTTATTCAGCAGCCCAAAGCAGACATCCTTTCCCTTCTTTAAACTCCACTTCCTACCCATCACCCGTTATCACTAGTTCCAGCTCCAAGATACATCATCAGCCTGTCCCTCCTCCCTGTCTCCAGAGATCCAACCCTGAGCTTGCACCTGCTGTACTGTACCAATTGCTTAATGGCTCTCTTGACGGCTCCCCAGGTCCCCTCTTGTCCCCGTTTTCCATGTGACCTTTTAAACACATACATTAGGTCATGCTACTTCCCTGCTTTGGAACCTTCGGTGGCTTCCTACTGCACTTGCATAAAATTCAAAGTCCTCCAAGACTCTAGGCCCTACATGACCTGACTCCTGACGCCTTTGCCAATCTGATGGCATGCCGTTCTGTTTCTTTTGACTGTTTCCTAGCCACAACGGTCTTTTGTCATTTCCCAGGCACACCACGCACTGCTCTTCATTCTTCAAGGGTGTTGCACCTGCTTCTCCCCTCCCAGGAAGGCCCTCAGGCTGGCTCTTTCCTTGACTGGCCGGCTCCTGCTTATATGTCATGTTTTGACTCCACTGTCATTTCCTACAGTGGAACTCTTCTAACTCACACTGTCTACAGCGCTAACAGTTCATCACAGCACGATGCTGCTTTCCTTCATCGACCTTTTTGCAAATGATATTTACTTATTTTTCATCATTGGAATCTTCAACAGAATTAATAAACTATACAATCACAGGGACCGTATCTGTTTTATACACTTTTATGGCCCTAGGACATCGCATGATGGCTGAGGAACGATAGACTTTCAGATACTTACAAATGCAAAACCTCATTAATAATTCCCCAAACTGGAAATTGAAATGTATTTTTTGCCAAAATATCGGAACAGGTGATGATGGACACTCCCAGTGTTGATAAGGGTGTGGAAAAAAAATGCACATTTTAATAAATCAGTATGGAGTGAAAATCGTTACATTTCCGGAAGGTAATCTTGCAATATGTACCAAAATTTTTAAAATTCGCAATTACATGCATGAGGATAGTTACTACAGTATTACTTCTGGTAATGAAGACAGGGAAATGATTGATAGCTCCAAAAAAAGAACAAATCCATATGATGTATCCATGTAAGACAACCCTATACTGTGCTTCAAAATAATGATGTAAATCTGTCCTCACCAACATTGCAAGATCTCCCCGTCATATTGTTAAGGGGGAAAAGTAGGGGTCTAAACAGGAGTTTAATTCCATTTAGGCACCAGGTGAATGTGCATTATAGATAGAAGCATCTAGTCTTCTAAATATTAACAGTGGACATACATGGCTGGTGAACTTCCTAGCAGTTCTGATTTTTTTCTTTAAACTTTTCTTCTTTTTTTTTTAAAACTATGAGAATGTATGGGAATAACATATGAATACAATAAGAAAAATATTAAGCTATTTTTGTTCGGGGGGGAAAAGAGAAAAAGAAAAAAAATCTTCACTGCAAATCTCCATTTCCAGGCCTGAACTATGTGCTGAGGATACAGAGGCAAGAAAGCCATCATTCTGGCTTCCTGTGAGCCCAGTCTTGAGACGGTAGAGAAATAAGGATCATGCAACAAGGCGGGGGAATGATGGAGACCAAGGGGTCTATGTGGCACCTGGAGGGTGCTGCCCCCTTGCCCACCTGGCCACTGTCATGGAGGGCTGTGGGACTTTGGGCCCACGGCTTCTTCCTTAGGTTGCTATTTTCCTGGCTGAGAAATATGAGTAGACCTCTGCATGATCTCTAAGTGGCTTCAGGCTTTAAAATTCTTCCATCATTTTAAGGTTTAAATTTGCAGAGCAGCTACAAAATTCCAAAGCTTGTGTTCTCCCGCTCCCAGCAAACTTCCAGGCCACCCTGAATCCATTGTTCTGTTCACTTGAAACTAAAACTGTAGACACCACTTCTAGCCAGCCTTCCTCCCCACCATGGCGGGGCGGGAGAGCTGATAAAATAAGATCTACCTGACAAAAATGAAAAATCCTAGGGAGAACCAACCACGTGGCAGTGTTTGCTGCTCAGGTGCTCATCTGAAGCAGTTAGAGGGCGTTTAGGTGTGCGAGTTCAGTGGCTGAGACCAACCTGGGGAGGTGAAGTTTTCACTAACATGGTTTTAGGAAATGTATGAGATAATTTCAAGACTCAGGATGTTTCGAACCTAATGGGACGTCAGTGCAATTGAACTCCCAAACAGCTGTCATTCATTTTGGGGTACAACTTGTGAATTAATCCCTTGATGTCTTTTTCTTCACTCAGTTTGCTTTTGGACTGGAGGAAGTGTGCCTCAGCTAAAGGTTAAACTTTTATAACTGTTCAGGAGGCAAGTCCTTTCAACGCTTTGCGTGGAGAATATTCTTTTAATTCAAATTTGGTGAGAGTTGCCAGGGTAGCAAATTAAAGATTTATTGTCTGGGAATTTTTGGATCACAACCTAACGTGGGTCTGGTTGTTTTATTCTATAATGTTTGGAGGTTTTCCAGCCTCTGAGCTTTCTACTTGGGCCAGGTATTGGAAACGTAGCCAATGTATTGATTGATTAATCAAAGCAATGCATGCCGTGAATTCTGTTTCTGTGGCAGACATTCATAAAAAGAAGACGTAGATGTAGCTGTTTAATGATTTTTCTTGCCAGATCATTGCATATTGGCAATAATTTTGTATCGCGATAACGCCACACAGGCACCTGCGAGTTAGGCAGATAAAACCTTGGAATATCAATACAGCTTTTCAAGAGTATGAACTCATCAAGCAATGGCACATCCAGATCACAAACCAAAACAAAAATGCAGCTGTGGGTGACTGTGGCACGTAGCTACTGAACCCAGATCAGATGCAATTAAGTGAAAAGGTATTTTAACCTTCAGAAACTTCAGGAGAAATGGAATGTTACTGATCTGAACTCCCACAAGGCACCCAAATGGATGCACTTTTACTCTGTTTTGAAATTAATTCCAAGTCCAGGGAGCAGAATACATAATGTCTGTAATAATTTCAGAGTGAATCCCAGGGAAATTAAACATTAAATCTGGCTGAGATTTCACATTATAGGAATTATCGAATGTGTGCCATTAGCAAACATCATTCAGCAACTTACTGTATCTGAAGCTGCGAGGTTTAAACAAATACTCCAGTGTAACATTTCACTTATTAGGAGGCGTGACCAAACAATCAAATTGCCACGAATAAAATGGGAGTTCTAAACAGCCTGCTGGTGTAAATAAAACTCCTCTTTGCTCTGTGTTAAGGTGTTGCTCTCTTTTGGGTACCTTTCAATCCAAAAGCCAGGGGAACGTGTAAAAAAATAAGTTTCTTTTTTTTAAAAAATATTTTGTTTATTTGAGAGAGAGAATGAGATAGAGAGAGAGAGCACATGAGAGGGGGGAGGGTCAGAGGGAGAAGCAGACTCCCCGCCGAGCAGGGAGCCCGACGTGGGACTCGATCCCAGGACTCCAGGATCATGACCTGAGCCGAAGGCAGTCGCTTAACGACTGAGCCACCCAGAT